>NW_026067959.1:8807761-8809296 GCF_014885135.2 Alexandromys fortis
TTTTTTTTTTTTTTTTTTTTTTTTTTTTTTTTTGGTATTTTGTTTATCGAGACAGGTTTTGTTTTGTTTTGTTTTTGTTTTTTTCTGTTTCTGGCTGTCCTGGAACTTGCTTTGTAGACCAGGCTGGCTTTGAACTCAGAGATCTGCCTGTCTCTGCCTCCTGAATGCTAGGATTAAAGGTGTGTGCCACCACCACCCAGCTCCCCTGGTATTTCTTTACTCCTCGGGAATAATGATCAGTGAAAGAAAGGCCTATAAACCTTTGCTGCTTCACTTTTGCAGGACACTGAAGCCCCTCCCGGCCCAGCACCATTAGTAATGCTGGCAGCCCAGTCCATAGCCCCAGAGTTGCCTGAACAGGAGGAGAAGGTCTGATGGAGCCCAGCACCACCATGGCGGGGGCGGGGAGGATGAAGGGGAGGGGCTGTCCTCCTTGGATCTCTGAAGAAGATTTCAAAGAAAGCCCTCCTGAGGTCACAGACCTTTC
Organism: Alexandromys fortis; assembly: GCF_014885135.2. NCBI lineage: Eukaryota > Metazoa > Chordata > Mammalia > Rodentia > Cricetidae > Alexandromys > Alexandromys fortis. Next base: position 8,808,249 of record NW_026067959.1, read on the forward strand.
TTCTGAGCCCTTCTTGTGTTCCCATGTCAGAAATGGCGAAGTCATGCACAAGGAAGTTCACTTGATTGGCGCTAATGAAGCCTGAAGAGCAGGGGAGTTGCTATATAACAAAGTGTGTGTGTGTGTGTGTGTGTGTGTGTGTGTGTGTGAAGTACCCTGATGACAGTTAGAAAGTACTTGTGAGGTACTATAAAAAGCCCCCTGTGTGTGCAGAGGTTCCATTTGTGCAGTGGCCTGTAGTTCACTCTGCCTGGATTTCACAGCTAATTGTCTGTTTGTTTGTTTGTTTTACAATAGTCTAGGTGTTGAGCCTGATTCCGTGGCAAACAAGGACTCTGGTGTTTCTCTAACTTCTAACCTGACAGGCATAGCGGCTCTTGTGCAATCCAGCTTCCACAAAAGATTCCACGGGCTGCAGGCCAGCTCTTCTGGAAAGAGCCCTGCCAGCCTAGGTTGTGACATTCAGAGTTTATCACTGGGCAAGCTCTCTGCTTCCTTCTTAACCTGCCAGTTCTAGTGAGCTCAAGGAGATTTAACCTTGGGATCTCAGAAAGGGAGAAATGACGGCAGAGGGAGAAGAAAGTGTGTTGACTTGGTCCTTGAGGGGATGCAGGTTGGGAGTGTGTGTGTGTGTTGCCTGTGTTACTTTCCTTTGACTTCTATAATAACCACACAGCTGAGTATGGTGACTGCCCGTAATTCCAGAACTCGAGAGACTGAGGCAGGAAGATTGTACAAGAGTGAGACCAGCATGAGCTACATAGCCTTTGCCTCTAATTAATTAGTGACTTGAATGGTGGTTGTTTTGTTTTTGTTGAGACAGGGTTTTGTGTGTGTGTGTGTGTGTGTGTGTGTGTGTGTGTGTGTAGACCTAGCTGCCCCAGAACTAGCTCTTGTAGACCAGGCTGGCCTCGAACTCACAGAGATCTGCCTGCCTCTGCCTCCCAAGTGCTGGGATTAAAGGCGTGTGCCACCACCATCCGGCCAATGGTGGTTCTTAAAAAGAAAAGGTATTATATCATAGTTTTTTTTTTTTTTTTTTTTTTTT
>NW_026067959.1:8810156-8839959 GCF_014885135.2 Alexandromys fortis
CACCTGGACTAGCCCATTTCTAATGATGTGTGTAAGCACCCCAAGGTGCGCTTACCGGGAAGATTCTAGCCTAAGTCCATCATGGGTTAGAGTTGCCTGGGGGAGCTGAGCATGGCGTCTCTGCTCCAGCAGAGCTGTCGGGTCTGTTCGGGAGCAGAGCAGAGTATAACCTCACTTCCTCTTCCGCCCAGCATCCTATTCTGTTTTCTCCTCCCCCCTATGTTCTAAGCTATGAGGCCAAGCAGTTGGTTTATTATAATTAACCAATGACCTTCCTCCATCACAAAGGGATTTGGTATTTTTGAATAGCCAATTTTTTTATTTAATATGTGTGAGTGTTGGCCAGCATCACATATGTACCTGGTGCCTGAGGAGGCAAGAAGGGGGAATAGAATCCCTTGTGCCTAGAGTTACAGAAGGCTCAGCACTGCCATGTGGATTCTGGAAACCAAGCCCAGGTCCTCTGCAAGAGCGGCAAGTGCTCTTAACTGAGCCGCCTCTCCACCCCGCTAAATGGGTAAAATGTTTTATCTCCTTAATGGCTCCTGCATCTTGTTTTATGTGAAAAGAGTTTCTCTGTTCTACAACTTTAAAGAAAATCCACACTTTTTTAAATATGTAATACATTAGAACTTAATACTTCGACTTCTTCCTTTTACACATGGGTAACCACCTGTTTCAAAGTCAAGGAAGGAGCCCGTTTCCTCTGATGTCAAAACTGACGTCTCTGCTGCGGGTCCCAGGCTGGCTGTGTTAAGTTCACACAAGCACCACACATTCCAGGTAGTGTACAATCTTTTACTGTCTTCAGTTATAGTCTACGAGACAATTTAACAACTAACTTGGGGGAGGGTTGAGGAGAGCTTGAGGGAATGGGATAGTCTAGATGGAGGAAGGACAGAAATGAGAGCAAGGAAAGAGACATTTTGATTGAGGGAGACATTATGGGGTTAGCAAGAAACCTGGCCCTAGAAATATTCCCAGGAATCCACAAGGATGACCCCAGCTAAGACCCTAAGCAATAGAGGAGAGGGTGCCTGAACTGGCCTTGCCCTGTAGTCAGACTGATGATTATCTTAAATATCACCATAGAACCTTCACCCAACAACAGATGGAAACAGAGGCAGAAAACCACATCAGAGCACTGGACTGAGCTCCCAAGGTACAGTTGAAGAGTGGAAGGAGTGAGAATATGAGCAAAGAGGTCAAGACCATGAGGGGTTCACCCACTGAAACAGTTTGCCTGAGCTAATGGGAGCTCACTAGCTCCAACTGGACTGGGAGCGAACGAGCATGGGATCAAACTAGTCACTCTGAATGTGGTTGACAGTTGGGGCAGACTGAGGGGCCACTGGCAGTGGCACTGGGATTTGTCTCTACTGCATACAATGGCTTTCTGGGATCCTATTCTCTTTAGATGTATACCTTGCTCAACTTAGATATAGTAGAGAGGGGCTTAGACTTGCCACAGGGCAGGGTGCCTTGTCCTCTCTTAGGACTGGAGGGGGAGGGAGTGGGAATTTGGATTGGTATTTTTTAAGGCAATAAAATAATAATAATAATAACAATAATAAAAACAACTAACTTGGTCGTTCCTGCTTTGTTTTTCTTTCTGCTAGCTGTCAGTACCGCTGTGCCCTCTGCCTCCTGGCTTGTCGGCGGACCCCATAAGAGTCACCTGACTACTGTGCCTCAGCATCGGAATAAAACAGAACACGATGACATAGGGATAAATTCAGAGTGTTCAGGGATCTGGAAACATAAGTATTCCTGCCAGTCAGGGAACTATAGTGTTAACCAGGAATTCAGCCCGAGGGAAACTCCCTTCTTACTGTTTCGGGCTCAAACTTTGTCCTCTGATTAGTCCTCTGTGCTTCCCTGTTTGCTTTGGCATTTTATATGCCCAATCCTATCACACATTTCATTAAACCATAAACCACGAGACGCCTTAGCTGGAAAAGGACCAATATTGTTCCTAGAGAATACGGTGTCCCGAATTCTCACACAGCACACCACCCATGCCCCCTGGCCCTGATTCAACCTCTAGATCCTTAGTCCTCCTCTAATTCATATATATTTTTTTTGTTTTACTATAATAGAGAAAATAATCCCCACAGAGTAACAAATTTTAAAGCATTCTTCCCAGTACAACGGCAAGTACTGAGAAGAGGTCAAAGGTACGGACTGAAAACCGTTCAGACCCACTAGTGTGGTTTTCCCCATGCACCGATGACCTTAGTTATCTTAGTTATCCATGCACCGATGATCTTAGTTATCCAGATTATTATCCGTTCAGCAAACAATGAGAACCCATTATTTGTTGCTCACCGAGCTAGCCATTTGGTATAGAGAGGAGCATGTTCACACACCCTTCCCTTCCTGCGTTCAGGAGAAAGGTTGAGCAGAGATGTTTGCAGGCCCTGAGAGAAGTGGGGATTTATATTAAAAGTGATTCAGAGGGACATACATTTTAAGAATTCTAATGTTTTTTAAAAAAATGTTTGCATGTGTGTGTGTTCATGTGTCTGTTTACAGACATGAATGGAGCCAGAAGACTACCGCGGGTGTTAGTCCTACCCTTCCACATGGCTGAGACAGGTATATTGTTCATTCCTGTGCACACCGGGCTAGCTGGCCCTCGAGTCTCTGAGGGTTTTCCTGGCTCCTCCTCCATCTCGCAGTGGAAGTGCTCTGAATACAGATGTGTACTGTCAAATCCTGCCTGGACCTGGGTTCTGAGATCCAAACTCAAGTCCTCACCCTTGTGTGGAAAGCATCTTAGCTTACTAGATACCTCCCATGCCCTAGAGAAATCATTCCTAAGAACTTACTTAAGAAAACATTGGGATGCGTGGACACAGATTACAAGACTGACCACGACCGCATTGCTATGGTCATAATAAGCATTACTGGAGATGGGAGTGTAGCTCAGTAATTTGACTAGCATGGACAGGCTGCCAGTTGGCTTCCCAGCAACAAGATTGTTTTAGTAATAATACACACCAGAAAAAGAACACAAGTGATCTGAATATTCGGCAGTTAATCAAGAAAATCACTCAATGAAAAGTTTCTGTGTCCCAATAAACCTCTCCAAATCAGACCAAATCAAACCAAATTAGAAAAAGCCCAGATTTAATGGATACTAATGCTCCCGGGTGTCCTTCCAGGCCCGCAGAGAGAGGAGATGGGAAAGGAAGAGCGGAAAAACACACGTTTGTCCTGGGGAGGGGTGCAGTTTAAATACCCTGTAGGAGTGTGGGTCTTGAACATCTCTGAGGAGGGGTCACAGATTGGCGGGCTTTCTCTGAGGTGGAGTTTGGACTAAGGCAACTCCCAGGGGAGGGGGCCTGGGATGGAACTTTCCACCCAAACATTCCAGACTCTTTGGATATAGGGATGCCAGGGGCTGGGGTGACACTTCCAAGTAAACACACAGGAACACTCGTTTCAGTCAGTTGTGCACACCTGTAACTGCTCGGACCCAAATCCTCGCACAGAAACTATGTTAATTAGTTATGCTTTGTGCCACTGAACATCAAACATTACTTCTCTTCTTCAGCAGCACCCTCAAGCCTGGTACCCTTCCTTCTCCATCTGACCCCAACCCTCCTCAGACTCTGGAGATCACCTGTTACTGTGGATTTCCACACCCAGCTTCCATATACAAGAACTCCCGGCCTTTGCCTTTCTGTTCCTGACTTCCTTCCAAAAGCATAATCCCCCTCCTGGCCCATCGGGTCACCTCACTTCTCTTAGAACTATCTGATTTTTCCTAACCAAGAAATGAATCTGTAGAAGTTTACAGCTGGAGCTCCCTAGCCTAAGGGATGTTTCACAGTGGAAAGCACAAAGACACACATCATTTTATGTCCTCAGTGTCCTCCCTCAAATACCTTCTCACTCTCTGCCCTCCAGCTTTGTCCTGTGCCCTAATACCACTCCATTCCTGATCTTCTCATCCATGGCTTCATTTAAATAATAAAAAAAACTTCTGAAACCACTTTATGTGGTCTGAAGCTGAGCATCCTTCCAGGGACTGTGACTAAAACCCTAGTTCCTAGGGGGTTGCTGTTGGGAGGTGATGGAGTCTTTGAGTGGTACCCAAATGTACACCTTCACAAAGGATTGTGGGATGCCAACCTCTTCCCATCTGGCATCCTGTTTGATGTTGGAAGCTTCTTAGACCCACCTGGACACTGGCATCTCCATTGTGTTTTGGCTCAACTGAGCTCCAAGCTGATGACACTCTGATTCTAGGACCTCCCAGATTGTGAGCTAAATGAGTAAGCCTTTTATCTTTATAAGTCAGCCATATTGGAATCCACTGTCATAACGAGCCCTACTAATATCCACCACCATTTTAGGGTCTTTCTGAGTTAACACTGGCCCCTGGGTAGGGATGTCCAACTTTTTGGCATTTTGCAACTTGATGCTGTCATCTACAAATCCATTGGGCCACATTCATAGCTATCCTGGGCCACATGTGGCCTCCTGAACACAGGCTGGATTGACTACGTAAGAACTCCCCTCAACACATCACATAGTCCATAACCAGAGCCTACACCGTAGTTTCTCTTGACAAAGCCTCATGATTCACTTTTTCCTTCACCTTAACCAAAACCAGTCTACCCCAGTATTTCTCTCACCTGGGTCTTGGTTCAGAAGGATGTGGCACTGGACCCTGCAAGGACTACAGGTTCCTGTTAGTGGACATTAGGTTTGCTTTGTAGTGCAATGATGAGGCGAACCCTGCCCCCAAGGCTGTGATTCTCGTCATAGTCATTCCGTGAGTGGGTTTTAATCTTCTCGGTTCTTCATGCTGTGAAACATGTCTCCTAGTGACCCTGCCCAACAATCGTTTCATTCTAGGGCCCCAAGGAAGTGATGTGAGGGAGAGAGAAGATGCTAATAATAACCTATCCCCAGAAACTCCCTATCTCAAACCCCAAAAAATAGAAAAGTAAGTAACTTATGTTTTGTTTTGTTTTGCTTGAAAAAGGGTTTCTCTGTAGCTTTGGAGTCTGTCCTGGAACTCACTCTGTAGACTAGGCTGGCCTCGAACTCACAGAGGCCCGCTTATCACTTATCTCTCTCTCCTGAGTGATCACCATCCAGCCAAAAATAACTGTTTCTTTTAAGCAATGATTCCCAACGGAAGCGCCCATCAGATTCATCCATGAAGCTTCTATGAAATTCAAATGATGCTCTTCCCCTATTACTCCGGTGTGCAGATGGGAGCTGGCAGATATGTTCTTGTAGACAACTATATGTTCAATGGCATCCGTGTGATTCTGTTAGGACATCAGCTGCCACACGGCCACAGGTGTTCTCTAGTCCCAGGCAATGTGAACAAACATCAGGCAGGGGATTAACAGCCTGCTGGAATCTGGCATTAAAGAAACTGAGAACCTCCCAGGGCGGGGCTACCTGGCCTACTTCAACTGGGCACCCAAGGACACCTTTACATTCACTTCCTGATCCCACAGCCTCACTCCAGTCACTGCCAGACTCAGTGGCTCAGGCAGGAATGCAGCAGGCAAGGCTTACTCTCGTAGCTGCGGCTGTGTGTGTGGCTCTCCGGACCTCAGAAGGTGAGTTGGAGGCACCAGTGGCCTGGGGCTCCAGGGCGAGTGGGGGGTGGGGGAGATGCCTTCTAAGTTGGTGCTGTAGGAGTCTCTGTCTTCGGATGAGACTTTTCTGTTGCTCTTTGATCATCTGGAGAAGGGCACGGGTTCAAGGTCAGGGAACTGGGGAGGAACTCGTTTCCCCGGGAATATGAATCCACTATGGGAGACGAAGCCTTCCGTGCAGGTGCGACTTTCTGGTGGCAGAACACTCGCTTTTCCCAGCTAGAAGCTGGGGCAGAGCCATTGTTCTCCATCCAAATGCCTCAGACGGCTGGATTCTGTGTGTAGGATTGTGTGTATACATGTATCTGCGTGCACATGTGTGTACATTTGTGTCTCTGTGTTTGTGTATGCATTTTTTCCCTAGAGGGGAAAAAAAAAACCAGTGTTGGCAGGTAAGCTCCAGGTTTCTTGAGCTTGTGGGTACCGAACTTCAGTCTTAGCCCTTAGAAAGGGGACCATGATGGAGAAGACTGAGCCGTGCAAAGTGTTCTGAAGAGAACTTAACTTCTGCGTTGGTGGTAACTATGTGGATCGTAACTGCATCTGCACCCACTCCAGCAGCATCCACTACCGCATTTAAGAACATCTCCTCTACCGCTAATCTACAGCGTCTCACTCGGCAGCCCTGGCTGGCCTAGAACCCACGATACCTCGCAGACGAGCCTCAGAGGCACGGCAGCCCTTCTGCTGCAGCCTCCCCAATGCTGGGATTCCGGGCAGGAGCCACCACATCGTGCTAGCACTGAACGCCTGGAATATGTAAGCAAATGAACCACGACACTAATATGGGCCACAGACAGTTTAAGTGGAATATCTCCCGGGAGACAGATTATAAATAGAGCATTAATCCCCCACCCCCAAAGAAAAAGAAGAAAGAAGCCCTCGACGCCTAGAAAGTTACGGATGATGGGGCCCTTCTAGTTATCTTTTCTTATGCTACATCCTAAACAGAGTTTGCAGAGCAGAGGTGGAATGTAAACTTTGTCTAGTTCGCTTTTTAAGTGCACACGCCAACATTTCAACACAAATTTCACAATCACACCTTTGTTTACACACATACACACACACACACACACAGAGGATTTAGAGCTTCTCTTAGAAGTGAGAGTTGGAGGCTGGAGGTGTAGCTCAGAGAGCCCTCCAAGCAAGCATATGGCCGTGGGTTCAAGGCCCTGAACAGAAAAAAAACTCAGACTTGGCAACGGTGGTTCTTTGGCCTGGGCTGCAGCTGGTGGCAGCTGTCCCTCTGCCGGGGTGATCTGCGTCCTACTAACAGTGTCCTTCCTGTCAGCGTTTGCTTAAGGACTTCAGTGGAGTCCGGCAAGGTACTTGGCGCAAGTGAACCAGAAGAGGAAATACTTGGCCCCCTCTTCCATTTCTATTAACAAGATAGAGAAGGAAGCTTTTCATTTATTTCACAATATCTCTCCAGAGAAGCTCACCCTTGCGCCTGCAGGACTTGCAGGGACTCTCCATTTACTAGCTCAGGTGTGACGCCCACCATCGGCAACTCTACCCAATAAGATTTCATGCAGAGCTTTGCAATGAAGCTTCCAGCTACCGGATCTGTTTCCAGGTGCACATACACCCCCACCCCCAGCAGTCCTCCTTCAGGGAAAGGGAAGGGCAGAATGGCCGAGAATGAGGACAGCTCTACCTTGCAGCACCAAACTTCACAGAGGCTGGGTCCTGGAAGAGAAGGGTAAGGGGGGCTGGAGAGATGGCTCAGTGGTTAAGAGCATTGCCTGCTCTTCCTAAAGGTCCTGAGTTCAATTCCCAGCAACCACATGGTGGCTCACAACCATCTGTAATGAGGTCTGGTGCCCTCTTCTGGCCTGCAGACATGCACACAGACAGAATATTGTATACATAATAAATAAGCAAATTTTTTTTTAAAAAAAGAAAAGAAATTTTAAAAAAGAGAGGGGTAAGGGACAAACAGCTACGGTGAAGAGCGTGTCTGGTGGTGATAATCAGAAAACTGAGATTCCCAGCGTGTGGTCCAGCCTCTGGCCCTTATTGGAGTCTGTTTGGAACAGGGAAACCACCACTCTGTCTGACAAACCCCAACTTCTGCCATTTAAAATAAGTGATGTTGTATGTGCGGTGGAGTGGAGAGATGGGTCAGTCGTTAAGAGCACTGGCTGCCCTTGCAGAGAACTGGGTTCCATTCCCAGCACCTACGTGGCTGCTCACAACTGTCTGTAACTCCAGATCCAGGAGATCTGGTGCCCTCTTCTGGCTTCTTCAGGCATTGCATGCACATGGGCACAAACACAACTCAGGCAAAACACATTTTAAAACAAACAAACAAAAGAAAAAACCTTTAGCTGGGCGATGGTGGCACACGCTTTTAATCCCAGCACTCGGGAGGCAGAGGCAGGCGGATCGCTGTGAGTTCGAGACCAGCCTGGTCTACAGAGCTAGTGCCAGGACAGGCTCCAAAGCCACAGAGAAACCCTGTCTCGAAAAACCAAAAAAAAAAAAAAAAAAAAACCTTTAAAAATAGCCAGGCAGTGGTGGCCCCTGCCTTTCATCTCAGCTCTAAGGGACAGAAGCAGGTGGATCTCTGTGAGTTCTAAGCCAGCCTGGTCTACAGAGGTAGTTCCAGGACAGCCAGGGCTACACAAAGAAACCCTGTCTTGAAGAAAGATACTGAGTTAAAATTCATGGAAGTGGGGCCGAGAACAGTTGTGGAACTAAGAAGGCCCAATGCCAGGTCTTTTTCAGTAAGTTTCCATTTGAAGGAGGGTGCCCTATGGTAATGATTCTGGATCCAAGATGGTGGTAGAGAGCCAAATAGGGAGGGAGGTGAGGAAGACACAGCAGGGTAGAAAAGATGGCAGGTGGCCTTGGCCATTGCAGCAGACTGGAGAGAGGTACAAGGAAGTGGTCTGTGCCAATCTGAGACCAGGAAACACATTTTGTTCTTTCAGGGACAATACTGTCCCATTATCTTAATGGCATCTTAAATCATTATCTCAACGTGATGCTTCGGTAATTGGCATTTCCAAAGTGTTCCAAATCATTCAGGAAGCAGGGGATGTTATCCGTGACCAAAACCTTGGACTCCGTCCAGAGGCAGAGCACACCCTACATCTGTCGATGTGGCTGCTGGCTTCAGAGACTCATTGTTGAGTCCATGAGCATCGTCTGCCATCCAGTGACCCTGAGCCAGATTGTTCAACTCCAGAGTCCATGGTTGGCTTCACTTACCTCTGTGTGTGTGTGTGTTTGTGTGTGTGTGTGTGTGTGTGCATCACATTTTAATCTATGTTTGGCAGGGGCCTCCGTGGAACCATGTGGAGGTCAGAGGAAAGTTTATAGGACTCAGTTTTCTCCTACCCTGTGAACCCTGGGGCTCACACTCAGATCAACCTCCGCAGCAAATGCCTTTAATCTCTCTCTCTCTCTCTCTCTCTCTCTCTCTCTCTCTCTCTCTCTCTCGGGCCCCAGGCCGTCTTAATTATACTTTAACTCAGGTTTCATTTGTATTCAAAAGATGCAGGTTGTAAGATTTTGCTTCATCCGTGGGTCCTAAGTTATCTGTGAGCGGCCTACTTTCTCACAACCATCACGATGGCTCCTGAATCACGCAGATACTTGTTATACACTTGATGCTAAGAAATGATCTTACCAAAGCATTTGTAGGAGGGATTCCCAGTATGTGTTTGTGTTTGGAAAGTCGCTCTTCCAGGTAGGGCTCTTTCACAGCAGAGGTTCATGATGTAATGGTAACCTGCTTCCTTCAGGTTGTCATCGGGTATACCCTGTAATCAAAACATGTTTATGTAGTTCCTCAATCCTAGATCATCGATGAACTGTTATATTTTGGGTCCTAAGAGTGGCTGTATCTGTAATGTGGTTACAGGTGTTTTTTTTTTAACATCGTTTTCTATGTTAAGGAAACAGTGTAATATAATGGCAGCCTTTTCCAACATGAGTCATGTGTGGGTTCCTTTGAAGGGAAGCACCCTCTTCATTCTCAGTGTTTAAATGGTCTTATTGTTCCTTCTCGTATGAACAAAATCAAGAATAACTGTGTAATTATAAACAACTTCTACAATTACAATGCTAAAATTAAAAAGCATGACTACAAAGTCGAGATGGTTTCAATATGTTGACGTTAATTAATCAAGTTTGACCGCAAGTGAAATCGCTCTTGTGAGCAGAACTGCCCCCCCTGGTGGAGGCGGCTTGACTATGGGTCTGACGCACGCCCTGCAGAGCGGGCTGACAAGTGTTTGCTCTTCACCTGTTTCTGCTTGAACCTCACTGACAGAGGAAACTTGGCCTTCCCTCAGTGTGACTGCATTGAGAAGTCCAATTGGTTATTTTCTGATGGTCCCGGGGCAATGAAGATGGTATCACAGTTGCTAACCTCACTGGCATTACCATGACACATCCAATGTCCTCAAAGTCCTCTGCTAAGATGGCCTTCTGGAAGACCAGAGCCCACTGGCTAGAAGGTCACTCGACTAATACGTTGGCTCTCCGGAGAGTTCATGGTTGCGGGGAAAGCCTCTGTTGGACTTTTCCAGAGGTCTAGGAAACCCAGTCTGAGAAACGCTGACATACGGGGATGTGTGGGTTTTGCATGACAAGATTAAGAGCTCTAAACATGAACTAGGGAAATTGCTTTGTCTCTCATAACTCATTTCTTTTTCTATAGAATAATATTTCTCTTAGTTATCCTCATGGTTAAATGAGATCGCGTGCATGGTGTTTGGCAAAGAGTAGACACTCAGCAATTGCTGGCTCGCCTCCTTTCCTTCCCACAGGTTTTTCTATTTTTAGACTTTTTTTAAAAAACGACTGGTGTGTTTATCTATAATGGAATGGGGCAGACCTTCCATTATATGCGCATGTGGAAGTCAGAGGACAACCCTGTGGAGTAGATTTCTTTCCTTCCGCTTTTATGTGGGTTCTGGGATTTAACTCAGGTTGTCAGATTTGTGTGACAAGCATTTCACTCACTGAGCTAGCTCACTGGCCCCTCTTGTTGATCTTTAAAATCAATTGATAAAACCATGGGATTAGGATACAACTGAGTGAACAGCATTTAGCCTGCAGGAGGCCCTGGGTTCTAACACGCACACAAAAGCAAAGCAGAAGATCAAATAAGACCAAAAAAAAAAATGCCCAAAGCAAAATGAGACAAAAATGACTACAGAAACAGCATTGAGTTCATTTTGTGTTGGCCAGCCACTCCTAGAACAGGGCCTACCCTGAAGTGTGGTTAATAAACCAGCGAGACTTCATTGGAAAAACCAATTTTTCCTTTGTCAGTGGGCATCGTTGCAGATAGCTTCTTGGTTAAGGGTGGAAGTCAGTCCACTGCCCCTCTCGGCCCTGGGACCCTCTCTGGCTTGAACGTGTGAAGGCCCAGTTCCTGCTGCCACAGTCTCTGTGAGGTGAAAAGTATATCAGTCCCGTGGGCTGGAGGACACTGCTTCCTTGGCGCCACCATCGTCTTTGGCTCCTACAATCTCTTTCTACCTCCTCTTCCAAATAGATCGCTGAGCCTTGAGGAGTTTGATGAAGATGTACCATTTAGGGCTGAGGGCTCTAAAGTCTCATTCTCTGCACCTTGTCCAACCAGGAGGCAGAAGTGGGCTGATCTCAATGAGTTAGACGCCAGCCTGGACTACACAGTGAGTCCCTGTCTCTAAAAAACTAAAAATAAGATTGAAGACGAAGGACCGGGTGTAGTTCCCAAGCATGGATAGGTGGGTATCTCACTCAAACAGAACTAAGGTGAATTGAAAAAATGCGTTTAACAAATACTGAACAAAGAAGGTTAGTGTAGCAACGTTAATATTAAAAAAGAAAAGACTTCTGCAAAAAGCTGTAATGGCGATAGGAATACAAGAATCTGAAATAATTTCATCAAAAGCCATACACACAGGGAGGGCACAGAATATGCGAGGCACGGGAGCGGAATGCTGGAAGAGCAAGGTTAATACACTTAAGTGTGTGTTTTATTAGTCGCAGTTTCTAAAAATTCCATTTTTAATGCACTTAATAAGACTGTAATTACAGTGTTTCCCTGACAATGTGAAAACACTATACTACTCCTGGTTGATTTCGGAAATTACGACATCCTCAAACAGATCCGCGATGTGGAAGGGAGTCTTGGGGCTGGCCTGGGCCATCTAGGAAACAGAAGGATGCGCATGCGCACCCCCCCCTCACCTGCCAGATCAGGGGATAGCAGAGGCCGGTGGCATGACTCTCTAGGACGCACAAGCTGACGTCAGGAGAGACCGCAAGAGAGCAGGGTGTCCCCACAGTAACACACTGACCGACACCGTTTCTAGTTGCTGCCACCCGGCTCGGAGTCACCAGCAGCACGGCCGCCAGCAGGGACATGAGCGGCACGACGGAAGCGAACCCGGCACGACAGCCGTAAAGCGACGCCACGGCGTGCTTTCCGGCTTCCAGAGACTAAATTTTCCAGGTTCGTGAGACCTCCAATTTTGTTCTCTATGTGTTTTAAATGAAAACACCACATCTAGACTTAACTCTGTTCTATCCGTGATAAATAGTATTATTTTGTACTTCTTTATTAGTGTTTTGTGATTTCTACTTTAATTCATAAGTTTTAAATCTTTTAGTTTCTAAGCAAAATACGTTTATAAATGTTTGTTATTTTGCATAGGGATCGCTCTTTAAATACGGTATGCAATCATAAGACGGTTTTTAAATTATTATATTGAAGGAAAACCCCAAACAATGGGGGCTGCCTCTCGGTCCCACAATTAGGCACAAATTACACCCAAACACCTGTTTTCACAGATTCTTTATTACGCAGGGAAGAAAAGTTAAAGTGGCTGCTTTCTGACTCAGAAAACAGCAGCAAATGACCTTGCGGGTGTTCAATTTTTAAGAAGAGAAAAAAAGGTGAGGTCTGTGTCAGAATGGACGAGGATGTCGTGGTATATTTTGATGGGAGTGTGTTAGGTGAAACAAAGGGGGCTTTTGATTGCTGGAGTTTAATACTTTGATAGTTGGATCTTGGTAATCAGAATCAGGAGAAGGAAGTGGTCAAATAAGAGAATAGACCTTCGTGGCTAGCCTAGAAATGTAGGTTTTTAGCAACGCAAAGGGAAGGGTTTGCCAGAGCCACGTGCTCGAGTGAGCTAGTGTCCTTTCATATTTATTTATATTATTCTTTTTATTATTATAGTAAATATAATTACTATAATATTATGGTAAGTAAGATAACTATGAAACTTTGTAATAATAAATTTCAAATTGTGGATAAGAAGAACAATTTCTTAGCAAACTTTCAAGAAGCTTTTTGTTTTGGAAACAGTACTGGAGAATGAACCTAGGCCTTAAGCACATAGCCAGGCAAGTGGTCCACCCCTGAGCTACTTCAACCCCAGCCCTTCAGTGAATAATTTAAAAATGTAAGTATCCAATCACTATAAAATAAATCAGAGTTAAACTTCTTTCCTTTGGACCCAAGCCCCCAGTGCCTGGAGATTTTACCAAAAACTGAAGGAACAAATAATCCTTATGGAAACTTTTTCTAAGAATTCAAAATTAAAAACCAGAGAAAGCTGCCCAGTGCATCATCAGCATGAATATAGCCTTAATACTCAAGTCTCCCAAAGATAATATCGGACAATAAAGGTATAAACCAATTTATTAACACAGATGTATTTTTTAAACAAACAAAAACAAAGGTGAATAAATTTAATAAATTATGACCAATAAATTAATAATTTACCCTGCCTTCGGGGTAGCCTGCTGCTATTCTGTCCTAACATTCACCCCAGACTTCTCTGCCCACACACCGAGTAGCCTGCCGTTCTTCCTCCGTGTAAGAAGCTTCTGGTGACTGACCTCAGTGTCTGCTTCATTTGTCATCAGGAAACGGCACTCATCCATCTCACCAATCACTTTTGAAAGGACATTCTGATGTGGATCTGTTATGCCATGTCCTTTTCCAATGCAACCTGGCACCTGTAGGACCGGTTGTGGGTGAAGCTGGAGCCAGCTGGTTGTTCACTGCCTCTGGCAAGTTTACGCTTCAGTCGGATTTCGTTCATAGGTGCGGACTGCTTTACACGCCGATCCGGCCAGACTTCTCTAGAATTTCCATTTGTCATCTCTTCGGAGGAATGCTACCTCCATCAGACAGATCTGTGTTTGTGTAGTCTATGAGGGAAAGAAAGGTTGTGTCCCGTGATATTCCTGGCCTCTTGCACTGATGGCATTCGGGCAGTCTTTAGGGGAAGATTTGATCTCTTTCATCTAGTGTCAGCTTCCTCCACAAAGTACAGTGTCATCTAAGTAAAAGAAAATGTAGTTGCAGAATAATTGACTTGTAATTCCACCTTTTATTAGCATTTCATTACACTTGCATACACGTACATAGTGTACTTTCATCGAGTCAACCCCTCTATTACCATTTTCTACTTTCTCCTCCTCGCTCCCCCTTCCACATTCCTAGAGACCCCTTCTATCCTTTTTAAAAAATGTTATCACATTTATCTCTTTGTACGGGGGGGGGGGATGGAAGGGTGCACGAGTGCCATGGGACATGCATGTAGGGGTCAGAGAACAACCTTCAGGAGTTGGCTCTCTCCTCGCACCCTGTGGTTCCCATAGACCAGGCTCAGAGCATCAGGCTGGTCAGTCCCTTCACCCACTGAGCAATCTTGGCAAGCCCCCTTTCCGTTCCTATCCTCTTCCTTCTATATCCGTTGACGTGCACTGTATTAGTTACCGTACTGACGCAGACCAACTTAGAGAAGAAAGAGTTCGTTAACAGTCCCAGTAAAGGAGTCCATAATGGCAAGGAAACCATGGCAGCGGGCAGTCAGAGCAGGAAGCTGAGAGCTCACATCTTCCACTGCCTACCGAAAACGGAGGCAACTCTCTCAAACCGCGCCCTCAGGGATACCTCCTCCGCTAGCAAAGCTCCACCTCCTAAAGGCTCTACAACCTCTTCCAAACAGCGCCACCCACTGGGTACCAAGTCTCCAAATTCCTGTATCTTAGCTGATCCGTAACTTGGGTATTGTAAATAGTTCCATAATAAACACGGGTGTATGAGTATTTCTGTGGTATACTGACTTCAGTCTCTTTGCGCATCACACAGTGGTACCATTTTTAATTTTTGAGAAATCTCCATGCATATTTTTTTTTTACTGTTGCTGTTCTACGTGCAATCTCAACCATGTAGCAGGTCCCTTTCTTTGTATCTTTACCAGTAGTCATTGTTTTTCATTTTGCTTTGGTTTGGTTGCGGGTTTTTTTTTTTTTGATGACTATAACTTTGACTGCCATGAAAAGTAATCTCATTGTACTCTTCTTAATTTGTATTTCCCTGGTAGCTAAAGACGCTGAAAATTGTTTCCATATGTTTATGAATTAGTTTTATTGTTTCATTTGGAAAGTGTCTAATATGAGTTCATTTGCCCATTTGTTGAAAGGGTTATTTATTCTTTTGAAGGGCCTGGTTTCTTTCAGTTCTGTATACATTCTGATTCTGAAGATCTGGCAAAGACCTGTTCCAACTCTGATGCCTGTCTCTTCATTGTTTTTTTTTTTTGTTTTGTTTTGTTTTGTTTTTTTTTTTGGTTTTTCGAGACAGGGTTTCTCTGTAGCTTTGGGGCCTGTCTTGTAGAGCAGGCTGGCCTCGAACTCACAGAGATCCGCCTGCCTCTGCCTCTCGAGTGCTGGGATTAAAGGGGTGCGCCACCACCATCCAGCTTCTTCATTGTTTTCTTTGGCTGTGCAGAAGCTTATGAGTTTGGTGTGATCCGATCTGCCAGTCCTTGCTGTTGTTCCTTGAGCTAGGAGCAATATTCAGAAACTCGTTGTCTATGCCTGGGTCTTGATGTTTTTCCTCCATGTTTTCCACTAGCAGTTTCAAGTGTAATTCTCTTCTTCAACCTGCTTGGTACCTCTAAATCTCTCTTACGTAAAATTCTGGAGTTGGTGATTGAAATCAAAGTAGTGGAGTGTTTTATAAAAGAGACATGCTGACAGGTCTTTGCTTAAGAGAGCCTCTAGGGGGCAGTGTTATCCAACAGAATCTTAGCGCTGCCCTTCATTCAATCTACCCCGTTCACATTCTTCACCAAAGTTCTTTCCGGTCTTTTGTATTTTGGATCTTGTCAAGGCATCACTGGTCCTAACTACTAACATACGCTAAACGCTTAGCGGATTATGGCCTTGTGTTCACTATTCAGCTGGTGAAAACGGAAAGCGTGGGGAATACTGCGTGTGGAGGAATTTGCAGCTATTGTAACGTATTTGGGCTGTCTTTGACTCCTCATCTCGTGACCTCGTCAGCTCACTTCAATGTCACCTACCGCTCCCGTCATCCCCCGCCACTTCTTCCTCCTTCATTATCACTACAAGATGGATTTTCTTCAATCTTTATCAAACAGTGATCCCCTCTCCACAAAAGCTAAGCCTCCTCAGACCGACATTTGAGGATCTAGGGATGTCAGTTCATCATCACCTGAGTTGTATCTGCCAACACTGGCCTTCCTAGCTTGCTCAGATCAGAAAACACACCCTAACTGTGTCATGTGCTTTTGTCTCTGAACTTTTTTTTAATTTTGTTTTTATGTTGTTCTGATTTTTAGACAGAATCTCACCATGTAGCCCAGGCTGACCCCAAACTAGGATAGCCTTCTCCCCTCTTGTTCCTGAGTGCTAGGGTTACAGGAGTGTGCCCCCGTGCTTCTTGCTGGCGGTGGTGGTGCTGGGGACTAAATCGGTGACCTCACACTCGGTAGGCGAGCCAAGTCTCTCTAACAGCAAACTTCAAGCCTTCACCGGAGGCCCATGGGGCCTCTCTTTTTCAAAATGAACTAACTGCACGGGGCCACCACTAACTCCGCCCTCTCCTCCATCTGCCACGGGTCATCGTCGCCAGCCTAGATTTACATTTTCTTCCTCATAATACAGCTTAAGTTCTAGAAGGTCGAGACACGTGCTGCCTTTGCACTCATGAAGCCACCAAGAAGTACTTGCTTGAGTGGGCTTACAGTGTTTCTCTGGAACCTGTAGGCTGAGGGCAGGTCGGCATTCTGCAGACTAACGTCGCCTCCTCCACCTTCCCGCAGCCATACTCCCCATCGCTGCCAGCTGCTGCACTGAGGTTTCCCACCACGTCTCCAGAAGGCTTCTGGAGAGAGTGAACGCCTGCAGCATCCAGAGAGCCGACGGGGACTGTGACTTGGCTGCCGTCATGTGAGTGTTGTTCAGCGAGGACTTGTCAACCCGGAGGCTGATGATCCCCTTGGGGAACAGGCGCTAATGCTTTACCTGACGCACAACCAACACAGCACTCTAACAAGGGTAGGGAGAGTAACTCTCCTGTCTTTTGGGCGCCAGGCTACCTGGAGTAAACACACAATCCCTCTGTATGCCCTGAGTCCTGTGCTCGACCTTCAGCTTTTTCTAAAAGAAAAGATTTATTTACTTCTTGATTTTGTATATATTGTGTTCTGCCTGCATGTATGCCTGCAGGCCAGAAGAGGGCACCAGATCTCACTACAGATGGTTGTGAGCCACCACGTAGTTGCGGCAGTTGAACTCAAGACCTCTGAAAGGGCAGCCAGTGCTCTTAAGCTCTGAGCCATCTCTCCAGCTTGTCACCACTCTAAACTGTAACTTTCCCCAGGCAGAAGAAGGTTGCTGACACTTTTACTCTCTGAATTCGACAGGAATTATAATCTGAAAAACAAACTGGCAATGTCTGCACTTGTTACAGCACTGCAAGCAATCCACTTGCAAATGCCCTTGTCTGCTTTTGATTCTGGAGTGTTGGCTCCCGCGCAACCCCCCGGCCCTCCCACCCCTTCCACTACACCTCAGGGTCAGCACTGTAGGTCAACAACAGCAGTCTGAGAGGAAGGCACACTTTATTTGCCTGCCGTGCGGGAGTGGACAAGGTTACAGCGTTCATCTGCTGTAGTATTGCTGGCACATGGTAGATGTGGGATTCTCACACAGCTCTCTTGCTTAAGAACACTATTTCTGCCGGGCGGTGGTGGCGCACACCTTTAATCCCAGCACTCTGTGAGTTCGAGACCAGCCTGGTCTATAAGAACTAGTTCCAGGACAGGCTCCAAAGCCACAGAGAAACCCTGTCTCGAAAAAAAAAAAAAAAAAAAAAACTATTTCTTCCAAGGTCTTCTTCCAAGGTCATTCAAAAGGAATAGTGGAATGTAAAGCTTGTAATCTTAGGAGTCTGGAGTCTGAGGCAGAGGGGTCACCAGTTCAAGGTCAGTCTGGGTCACGAGGTGGTAGCCTCTCTCAACAAAAACTACGTTTTCCGCTGGAGTTACACCCTGGGTGCTGCTAAGGAGCCTTTTGGCATTCTTTCCTTTCGACTATAGAATAACATCATTGCCTATGCCCAAGCTCCCGAGACACTTTTATTCTATTAAAGTATCTATTAGTTAGTGATTATGTACTGAGAACTGTTCTGTGAACTGAGGATACAACAGAGACCCAGGATGTAGATATTGTACAAAGGTTTCTAAATCCCTTCTTTTCTATCTACTTTTTTATTTAAGAGAGTGGGGTCCCAGGCAGGAATCTCCCCCACAATAAAGTCTGTCAATGTTTGGGAAAAAATTAGATTTTTGTATCTTTCAGTGGTTACAGATCCTCTCTGTTGTGTTTTCTAATATTCAACCTAAGAAGTCTTATTTTCAAATGATTTTACTACAGAAGCATACCTGGGTTTGTCCAAAATGTAGTCATTTAACCATGACTGCATAAAAAGGCCTTGAGATTTGAGACCAGAAATGCAGAAAGCATCGCTTGTATTACAAATGCCACACCCAAACAGCGTATATTATAAACTACAATTAATTATTTAATTCATAGAAATTAAATTATCAGTGATCTCACTAGACTCTTCCACTCTATTTTCTGCCTGGAAATAAGTCCTTTGTTTCTGACCCTATAAATAAATGATCATTGTACTTTCTCCAAGCCCGAGACAGCAGTTTGCTTGTTCCCAGCCCTCTACCCAGACTTCATTAAGGAACTTCCGGAAACACAATGAAAGGCTGTTATCTTTAGCAGAGGCGCAGGTTTCTTGTACTTCACGGAGATTATCTCTTAAACAGAAATCTCTGTTTGTTATTGTTGTCCACCTCACAACCCCACCCCATGGAGCCATTCAGGAAGTTAGGATTTCTTGGAAGTAGTTTTGTAGTGATGCTCCGAGGAAGAGGGGGGAGAAATAAACTTCAGGGAGCAATCCCAGATATAGTCTCCACAGAAGGACCACAGCCCACACTCACTGGAGAGGACCACAACTCACACTCACTGTATTTTTTTTTCTTTTGAGGCAGGGTCTGTCTAAGTAGTCCTGGCATTCAGGAACTCTGTGAATCAGGCTGACCTTGAACTCACAGAGTGCTGGGATTGAAGGCTCGTGCCACCACACTGTTGTCCATTGGACTATATGTACTGGTACCCTTCCTGGGTGAAGAATCAGGAGGCCTCCCTGGTTTCTGATCTAGAAATTCACAGTGGGGTGAGCTGGTGGTACTCTTAGGGATTATGAAACTGGGGTGTCTGAGGGAGAATGGAGTATGCTACCTACTTCCTTTCTCAGTGTTGCCTCAACCCGAGTGAAGGGCAATTAGGAGCCAGCTGGGGTTCAGCATGTCCTACTCCTGAGGATTCCAAACACCGTTGAGAATTGTATTCAACACTGAGCCCTTCCAGGGCCAGCCATGAAACAGGCTTCCATGGGGTGGTTGTTGCCTCTTCCTTTAGCTCCTACACGGTTCCGCCTCCTATGGCTTCTGGAGGAGAGCATTTCTCTCTCCTTTGGGCCGGTAGGAAGGAGCTGTAGCTAGGGTTTTACTTTTTCCAGCCCAGCCGTGCTAGAACTTTTCTCCCACAAGAGCAAAGCGACTAACTGGCTGCCGACAATCAGCACTGATTGCTAAGTCCCCCTCAATGTGAGGCAGTTGGAGAATATAAAGTCTTCTATTAGGATGTCCGCTCCTTTCGGATTGATTTTCCTCCACAATCTGACTTTCCTACGCTAAAGCCCACCCACGCGTTTCCACGGTCATCTCCTCTGTTGATTCCACGCATTATCTGATAATGGTTTCTCTTGAGAGAAATAGCAACCTGTTCCCCGCCCCTCCCTTCATCTCCCCGTGACTTGAGGGTTTTAGTTTATCAGGACGCAGATATATTATACATGTGGAAACAGGAGGATTTGCCACATTTCACCAGATATGCCTGGCACCTAATGGAGAACTAAAAGTCACATCATTTTTAAAAAGAGAAACTCCTTTAGTTACCTCAAATTGTGGGGGCCACCCCCTAAAAATCAAAACAAATTCTGAATTGTAATTAGAACTACATTATGTTAAATTTTATTGGCCACCAAAATATTTTAGTAGATTTTTCTATTGGCCAAATTTGACTTTAGGTCTGTAATGAGTTAGTGCATTCCTGTTGTAATAGGGGCTTTTCAAAATTGTCTCAACTCTTCCTCCATCAAGATAGAGTGTTTCTTCGGTAGGAGAAGTGAAACAAGTGCTCAGACAAAAGACATAGGAAATTAAGCCAGGCGATGGGGCGCACGCCTTTAATCCCAGCACTCGGGAGGCAGAGGCAGGTGGATCTCTGTGAGTCGAGACCAGCCTGGTCTACAGAGCTAGTTCCAGGACAGGCGCCAAAGCCACAGAGAAACCCTGTCTCGAAAAACCAATAAAAAAAAAAAAAAAAGAGTCATATAAAGAGAAGAAAGAGGATGGTCATCCGAGGGGTCCAGACAAAGATGTGCCTGCCAAGGGCGGGAAGGATGGATTGGTTTTGTTGGATGAAGTTTGAAGTGGGAAGAGAATTGTTTTCCCTGAGTTTGTTTCTATGTTTTCCTCCTTTCGTCCTCTCATTCCCCCTCCTTTCTCCTCCTCTTCATCCAATCTCCCCTTTCCCGCCTCCTCAGTTTAACACTCGACTGACACTGAGGACAACAGACATCCTCTTGGTGTTCCACTTGACGTCCCTAAGAATGCAGTGTCCAAAAGTGGGGGCTGTCTACAAGTCACCAGTTCTTTATATAGGTGTAATTCTTTGGGTTTTGTTTGTTTTGGAGGCAGGGTTTCTCTGTGTAGCTCTGGCCATCCTGGAACTCCCTCTGTAGACCAGGCTGGCTTCAAACTCAAGAGATCCACCTGCCTCTGACTCCTGAGTGCTGGGGTTAAAGGCATGCGCCACCACACCTGGCTTGTACTTGTAATTTCCATGAAGATATATTTTTTTCTCCTTTTCTTGGCAGCCTCCATGTTAAACGCAGAAGGATTTGCGTCAGCCCGCACAATCATACATTGAGGCGCTGGATGAGAGCCTCACAGGTGAAGACCAGCAAAGGAAACCCCTGCCGTAAGAGCGACCGAAAGAGTCACACCCCCAGGAAGCACGGGTCACAGAGCCACAAAGCTCCGGATTAGAACAGACACAAGACCCTACGGGGATAACGCCACGAGTGAACTGGTCCATAGTTGGTCATAAAGTTGCCCCCTGAATCTTCCTTTCGGACACCCCATGGTGTTTTGTTTTGCTAATGGATGGTTGCGGGTGAGGATGTAAATTCAGTGGTAAAGCACTTGTGCAGCTTGGAGGGTCAACCCTTGGCACCAAAAGCAAAGATCAAACAAAAATGTGCACAGGTGACCAATGATATACTTAACTGAAAACATAAAATTCATCTTTATACACAAAAGGGATAATATTGATAGAATTCTAACTTTTAAATTGAAGTTCTCTGGTCCTACCGAGGAGCTGAAGGATTGGTACAAGGATTCTGTACACACCTGCCACCTGCATTAGTCACTGTGACTATTTTCTCTCTTCTGTGTGCTTGTGTGCACTGTATGTACATGTAAGGGGTTTTTCACTAAACCATCTGTAAAGTTGCAAGCCTGACCTTTGTCTAGCCCATTTCCTGTTAATGAAGTATTTCTGATTAGGTAACTTCTAAAGAATACAAGTTTATTTGGCTCAAGTTTCTGAGGTGGGAAAGCCCGAGAACTTGACACTAACTGGTCAGCATCTGGGAAGACCTTTACAATGAACCTTAATGTGACATGTGGCAAGACAGCCCAGTATGCTAACTGGATCCTCTCCTTTTCTTATACAACCACTAGCAACATCAGGGAGACTACACCCAGGCAGCCTCATTTAACCTCAACTAAGGTTAAATTTAAAGGCCCATCTCCAGATGCCAACAACATAGAGATTTAAGGATCAAGTTCCAATACATAAATATCTAGAGAACACACTCAAACCATAGCAATACTTCAGCTCCAAGTTCTTTCTCGAATTATCACCCAAGAATAAACACATTTTCCTAAATAATTACACTAGCCGTTTTATACCTGGAAAGCCAGCAATTTTGTATAGTCTATACTCAAATTTCTTCCCAGATCACCTTATATAATTTTTTCCCATCCAGGTTCACATATTGCCATTCGTTTTTATGTTGCCTTAATATTTTCAATATAAAAGTGTCCCTCGGGCTTTTTCTTTCCTCCCTTCCTTCTGTTCTTCCATAGCTTGGACTCTTTAAAGAGTAAAGCTCAGAATTTGCTGCACATTCCACGTTCGTGTGATTGGTCATCGTGATCATCTCAGACTTTTCCTCCGGGTCTGTGCCCTTCTTGTTTCCTCTGTGGTTCTGCAGCATCATTTTCTAAGTCGAAAAAGGTAAGGCAAGTGGCACTTAGAGGTTTGAAAGGCTACGATCATGTTGTAAACTCGAAAGCTGGAGAAGAAACTCTGCCTCACTGCCCAGAACTTTTCTCTTCTGTTGTGGTTCTCAGAGTAGCAGCAGCATTATAAATACAGAAATTGACTGACCCGCAACTAGTCAAGTAGACCAGGCTGGTCTTGAATTTACAGTCATCCACCTGCTTCTGCTTCCAGAACAATAAGATTTAAGGCATGTCCAACCACATGGCTCTAGAAGCCAATTTAAAAAAAAAAGACAGTTCCTAATCCACTTCCTCCATGTGTTGTGAGCTGATACACACTGAGAAATTTAAAGACCTGGTAAAAAAAAAAAAAAAAAAAAAGCCCATTTCCATGACAACCGTTAGAACAGGGTCAGTTTGCCATGTGTCCTCGGTGTCTTCGGCAGTCCCAGGCAGTAGAATTACTAGGATTACTTGGAGGTACAAATGGGACATGAAGAAGTGCTAGGCCTGATGTCAGTTAAAATATCACCAGGTCAACCTTTGTCTAACGCCCCCCCCCATAGAAACTGATGCAGCGAGCAGTTTCTTTAGGCTCACCAACAGTCCCGCAGCTTTGTTTGGGTAAGAAAAGTGGAGGCTCGGAGAGGTCAAATGACTTGCCCGGCATCTGATAGTTAGAGGCAGAGACAAGCTGTGTCCAGATGACTGGACTCTTTACTAGGTTCCCCTGCAGCCCCAACAGTGACTGAGACACATGGACATGGAGGTGGGGGAGGAAATCTATCCCTGTGGTTCCCAAAGGACAAGGAGACACATCCGGTTTATAGCATTACCACCTCTGCCACCAGCACTGCGGTGAAGACTATTGGCAAAAGCCACTTTTCTAGACCAGACTGGGCCTCGACCTGATCCGATGCACTTTGATGTATTCCCATAGTGGAGGAAACTACAAAATATTAGTCTTTGGATTGCAAAATATTTTTCTTTAGGTCCGTCTTTTGAATCTATCGTCGAATTTTATCAGGAAGTATAGCATCCTTTGATAGCTCAACTCTGGCATGCCTTTGGCAGGCAACCCTGAGGGAAAACGCCATTATCATTTGGCATCATCAAAGTGCAGGTCTAAACACCAAAGAAAGCAGTACTAAATTTACAGTTGTAATAAGACAGAATCAGAATGAGGCACAGTAGGCATGCTGAAAAGTTAAGATGAAAACCAAAACATTGATCCTTGAGTCTTTCAACTAATCATTTGAATCATATAATTATTGTTATACTTATTGTTATAATTATTGTTAAAATTCTTTTATTTGTACTTGTAACTATCATCCATAACTTGATACAACTTGGGGTCACGACAAATGACAATATGTGTGATATATTTTAAAAGCTGATGGCTGTGGTTTAGGTGTCTCCTAAGGCTTGTGTATGGAAGGAAGGCCTGTTCTTCCATATTTGGTGCTCCTGGGAAGCAGGGGAGAATTCGGTACGTGGAGTCTAATGGGCAAACTCGGGTCCCTGGGGGTGTGTCCTGTCTTAGTATCAGAGCACCAGAAACTAAGCAGCTTCTTTGACCACGTATTTCCACCATGACATTCTGTCTGCTGCAAGCCCAGGGGTCATGGAGACCCAACTGATCGTGGAATGAAACCTTTGAAACTGTGAGCCGAATAAAGCCTGTCTGCTGTCTCAGTTGATTTTTCATGAGTATTTGTGACAGAAAGAGATGGGTTTTACTGTAATGTGAGCAGTTAAGATTTAGTATCCGAAAGACTAAGTCTTTTAGAGACTGCCGTGTGCTTAGTAAAATATTATCACTCTTATACTGTGCACAATATTGTAAGTACTGTTACTATAAGTCACCCAGTTTAACCTATAAGCCTTCCTTTTAAAAAATGTATTCTTATACTTTATTAAAAATTATACATTTTATTATAAATTTTTCCATTGTTTTCTTTTAAACAAAGGAGTTCAATTTTGCATGCTGTTCTTATTCCAAGACCTGATTAATGCTTTTAAGGTTTTTTTGAAGTTTTAGTGCTTTCAGGGGGTTAGTATCATAATTTCAAATGAAATACTTAAAGTGTCGTCTGTGGGTTTTAAGCATTATCTACTGCCTCCTATTGTCCCTTCCTTTCTTCCTCCTCGCCCCAGTTGATGACAGTTTCATTGCCGTATTCGTAACCTTTGACTGTCAATCTACCTCCCATTCGTTAGTGCACTGACCCTTCCTCTTCTCTTCCTACTCGCCTTCCAAATCCTGCCAGCTACCCTTGCACAGCACATTTATTTCTACGTATGAGATTGAATACTATCATTTCATAGCATAATAATTGCCTTCGTGCTTTAAGACAGGGCTTCCCAATCCTGACGATTCTGACAACTTGGCTGGATCATTCTTTATCCAGAAAGTTCTCTTATATAAATCCCTTCTATTCTTGCTTTGGTGAGTCACTCACTTGAAGTCTCGGGGCTGCTCAAAAGGCTGCAGAGACTTCTCTGTTTGTACGTGAGAAGTTGTTCACAGTTCTAAGAGTATAGATAACTGGGTTCATATCCACTGTGTCCGCCCATTTGAGCAGCACCTCTGGTGCCTACGAACTAGGTGGCATCCAAATGTCTCCAGATGTTACCAGATGTTTCTTGGACAGAGGGAGAAAAAAAATTAGCCTTTCTCCAGTTATAAACTACTAGCTTTAAATCTAAAGTGATTTTTAAGTAGAAAAACAGCTGAACTGAAGAATGCTTAAGATGACCCCAAGATTTCTTGTCCTGGTAGACACCTGCCGTCATATTGAGGATTATCCAGGTGTTGCAATGAAGGTATTTTGTGGCAGTAACTATGTTCACAGATCAGTTGACATTAAGATGGGAGATTATCTAGGCAGGAATGACTAAACCACTAGAGAGCTTTAAATATCGGTCTGAAGGTCAGAGACAGGGAAAATAGAGAAATTCAAATCACAAGGCACTCAAAGATCTTGTGCTCATCACGCTGCTTTTGAACAGGGTAAGAACAAATTCCTAGACAGCTTTAGAGACCCAGAATTCCCAGAGGGCTTCTGTCTAACACTGTGCTAGAGCTCACACAATAGTAATTACTGTGTGTTTACTCTCTCCACCACCGTCAGCTGGGCCCAGTGGGTGTTCCAGGTGAAGATGGCTACAGTCTGATTCTGAGGGTCCAAAACAGTGGGGTCCTCTAGAATATGCGATGAGTGAGAGTGATCAGCGTTGGTTGGAAACAGTCAATCCATCCAGCGGGGCTTACTGGTTAGAAGTCTCCTCCAATGGGAGATTCTGGTCAGGGGTCCTCTCCTGGTGTGATACGTCATCAGTCAATACATGTTTGTTACAGTGATTTGGATACTGCTGCAGAGAAAACTTGCTCCTGGGGACTTGTCTGGAAGTTGTTCTCGGGAAGGTTGGCCCAGGAAATGCTTCTCCACGATGCCGGCCTTGGTGCAGCATTTGAAATTCAAGGCACTGGACGGATGTGGCTCAGAGAGCTCACAGCTCACTCACCACCGTGCATCTAAGTCATTCCCACCGCGAGAAAGCAGACAGCCAGCCCCGTGTGTCTTTCTGCCTTCTGCTCTTTCTATGTGTCCTTTCCCAGACAGCAGTCATTCTGGAGCAGGGCACACCCCATCGATCTCATCGTACATCCGCAAGGACCCTATTTCCAAATAAAGTCACACCAGGAGGAACTGGGGGTTAGAATTTCCCCATGAGAATTTGGGTGACTGCAGAGACACAGGGACTCCTGTCATAGGGAGGTCGAGGGAAATGAGAGTGGGTAACTGAAACATTTCCCACCAGGTGGTTGGCACTACCCTTCCTGTGCCACCGGCTACTGAGAAACTGCGAAATTCCCCTTTGGAGATAAGGGCAGCGTACTTCTAAGCTTGTGGCTACTGCTCTTTCATTGTTGAAAGAGCAAATGGATGCTCAGGAAACTCGTCATCTTTAGGCACATTGAAGTGTTTTTTAAATCTCATGAACAGAAAATTAACCACTTCTTCCAAATAGCAGGAATTGCTCTTTTGTTTTGAATACCATCTAAAAACTAGAAATGTTAGAAATGCTCCATTTGCCCTCAGAATAACCCCAAAAGTCATTTTCCTTTAGATGCTACAAAAGGGAAAGACCAAGGCCAGAGGGATTAAACAATTTACTCAGTTGTAAAACAATTTACTCTTAAGTGGTAGAGCCTGGGATCCAGCACTAAAACCTGGCCCATTTCTCTGTATACCACGTGCACTGTCGAATGGTTTCCAGCAGGTTTACAAACATTCTGGTTAGAGACCTAAGAAAGTATCTCTGTAGAATATCCCCATTCCTGCCAGGATGGCTACAGTATTAAAAAGTGGGGACTTTTAAGACAAAATTAGAATCATGAAGCTGGAGAGAGAATTCAGGAGTTAAGAGCACTGGCTGCTTTTCCAGAGAATGCAGATTTGATTCCCAGCACCTCTGTGGTGACTCACAGCCGTCTGTAACTCCAGTCCCAGGGGAGCTGACACCCTCTTCTGGCCTCTGTGGTCACCAAGCTTACACAGGGTGCACAGACATCCACACAGGCAAAACAACCATGCATATAAAATAAAAAATAATAAAAAGTGACTAGACAAAAGCTATTACAGAGGGAGTAGGGCAGTTACCGCAGGCCTAGTCTCCTGACAACAGCGACTCTGACCTGATTCTTCTCCCTCAAGTGTTCATCCTTTAATGCATGGCACCCTCTGCCATATGGTAACAGGCAAGGATTCCCTGACCAGCTGTCTTGAACTTTAAAGTTTCTATGGCAGCAAGAAGTAAATCACACTTCTTCATAAACCATTGACGTGGGGCGGGGGGTCCTTCCGTATGTGTCACTTTTATTGGTTAATAAATAAAGCTGCTTTGGCCTATGGCAGGGCAGAATATAGCCAGGCTGGAAGAGTTATCTAAAGAGAGTAGAAGGAGTCAAAGAGACACCATGTAGCTGCTGGAAGATCACCGCTAAGTGATCTATCTCTGTGAGTTGGAGGCCAACCTGGTCTACAAGAGCTAATTCCAGGACAGGCCCCAAAGCGACAGAGAAACCCTGTCTCAAAAAACCAAACAAAACCAAAAAAGATTACCGCTAAGCCACAGCCTCATGGTGATACACAGATAATAGAAATGGGTTAATTTAAGATGCAAGAGTTAGTTAATAAGAAGCCTGAGCTAATAGGCCAATTAGTGTTGTAGTTAATATAGTTTCTGTTTGATTATTCGGGTCTGGGTGGTCGGGAAATGAATGAGCAGTCTCCATTTACAAAATTGACTGCTTGTTTGTTTCCCAGCCACCCAAACCCAAACAATCACACAGAACCTATATTAATTGCAATACTATTTGGCCTATGACTCAGCATATTCCTAGCTAACGCTTACATCTTAAATGAACCTATTTCTATCAGTCTATGTATTATCACAAGGCTGTGGCCAACCAGCAAGGTTTTGGTCGGTGTGTCCTTATCCTTCAGCAGCTACATGGCATCTCTCTGACTCCTCTCTCTCTCTCTCTGACTCCTCTCTCTCTCTCTCTCTCTCTCTCTCTCTCTCTCTCTCTCTCTCTCTCTCTTTGTGTGTGTGTGTGGGGGGGGGGTCTCGCTCCCTCTATCTCTGTTCTGATTTCCCACCTGGCTTTACTCTGGTAAGCCATTGGCTGAAACTACTTTATTTATTATCCAATAAAAGCAACACATATACAGAATGACATCCCACATCAATCACCCAGTAAATTGTTAGTTTTGTCAACTTGACAAGAGTCTAATTTTAAATTTTATTATTTATTTATTTGTGTGGGACACAGGGTTGCTTTTTGTTTGTGCCATGGAAGGGTGACTGTGAAGGGTCAGTTCTCTCCTGACACTTGTGGGATCCAGGGAGTAAACTCAGGTCATTAGGTCTACATATCCGCACCTCAAACCACAGAACAATCTCACTGGTGCAGCTTTGACACAGTCTAAAAGTCCCTGGGAAAAAGAGTCTCGGTGAGGGCTGTCTAGATTAGATTATCTGGTGGGCATGTCTGTTGGGGGTTATTTTTTGCTTGTTTGTTTTGTTTTGTTTTGTTTGACAGAGTCTTACTATGTTGCCTTGGCTAACCTGGAATTCTCTATGCAGATCCTCTTGCGTCTGATTCCCAAGGCCTGGTATTAACTATGTGCACCACCGTGCCAGTCTAAGGGGGATACCCTGATTAAGTTAACTGAGGTGGTAAGGCACGCCAGTTGTGGGTGGTACCATTCCCTAGGCAGGGCATCCTGAACTGTGTCAGGAGTAGAGACAGTGAGTGGAGTACAAGTATGACTGCATTTATTCAGACTCTGCTCTTAACTGTAGACATGACTAGCTAGCTGCTCCAAGTCCCTGCTGCCTTAACTTTCCCACGATAATGATATACAGGCTGAAATTGTGAGCCAAATAAAACCTATCTCTTTTAAGTTACTTTTGTTGGGGTATTTTGTCAGAGCAAGAGGAAATAAAAGTAAAACACCTAGTCACCCCTTCTCATATATTATATTTAGGGCAACTAAAAAGAGACAGTAACTTACATAACACACATACATATACAGTACACAAAAACAAATACACACAAACATATTAAACACACGCACAATACACACAAACACATCATACACACATATCCAATATATACAAATATAATCTACACAACACACACATATACAATACACACAGACATAACCTACACAACACACAAAATACACATGAACATATACACACACATATACAATACACATAAGCATAACCTACACAACACATACACACATATCATACGCACATCCAGACATACACAACACACATACACACAGAGACATATATAATACATACACAACACACATACACACAGAGACATATACAATACACACACACACATACACACAGAGACATATACAATACATACACAACACACATACACACAGAGACATATACAATACACACACAACACACATACACACAGAGACATATACAATACACACACACACACTTTTATGGAAAGTTGTTAATTTCCCTCTCTCCAAAAGTATTACTTTCCTGTTTACTCTATGTACAAAAAATTGCAATGTTTATTAGAAAATAAAGTCTATAAATAAGATTTTTCTGAAATTATTTTTTATTTTATTTTTTATTCTTCAGCTGAGACAGCAGGAGTATTTATTGTATACAAGTTATTGTTGAAATAAGAGCAGCGGGGCTGCGTCCCCAGCACCCCAGCCGCCTGCTAGCTCATGCCCGAAATAACAACATACAAATTGTATTCTTTTAAACACTGCTTGCCCATTATATCTAGCCTCTTCTCGGCTAACTCTCGCACCTGGACTAGCCCATTTCTAATAATGTGTGTAAGCACCCCAAGGTGCGCTTACCGGGAAGATTCTAGCCTACGTCCATCCTGGGTCGGAGCTTCAT
>NW_026067959.1:8841524-8858357 GCF_014885135.2 Alexandromys fortis
TTTACTTTTATTTTATATTCTCTGTATTTTAGTCCTGGAATAACTCCTCTGTAGACCAGGCTGTCCTTGAACTCTCAGAGATCCTTCTGTCTCTGCCTCCCAGGCACTGGGATTGAAGGCGTGTGCTACCACACCTTGAAGTCACAGAGGTCAATCTCCCTCTGCCACCCAAGTGTTGGGATTAAAGGTGTGTACTACCACACCCAACTACTCTTTTTGTTCCTTTTTTTTTTTTACTTTTAAGAACTTTTAACTTTTAGCTTGCATATATTTTTAACACACTGTAAATCATTTAAACATTTTCTTTATCTTTGAATCTCTCTTTACTGTATATCTCTTTTTCTGACCACATGAGTTTTTAATTTACTGAGCAATATGGGTAGGATTAAAGCCCTGGCCTTGCCAGCTAGATCCAGTCCATTCCTAAGCTTCCCAGCCTCCTGGCTGAGGTACTGGCTGTAGCCGTGTTTACTGCCACAACTCTATGGCATTTCAAGGTCCCTGCCAGCCAGCAAGCTACAACAGACAATAGTCAAGTCCTCTCTCGGTAGTTTGCCCTCTTGCCTCAGTCAGAGTTTGCCCTGGCAGGACAGCCCAGAAAGCCGGCATTTTTAAACAGCACAGCTTTTTTCCTGCTATGGCTGAAAACCAAAAAGCATGCGTTCAGCTTTTCGTCAACACCATTTAAGTGTTTCGTGGCAGGACCTCTTAATGAGCTGCAGGGTTTTGCAGCTGAAGCTGAGTCAGGAAGCCTCTCTTAGATGAGAGCACTTGCTTGCCTCTAGCAAGCGGAGCAGACCCAGGAAATTTCTGCTACCAAGAAACCATGCTTCACTCCATTCTTTCCCAAGCTTTCTCAGGCTTTTTGTGGATTCAGTTATCTTCACGTTGGGCAGCCAAGTTATATTTGGCCACAACTGAGAACCCGTGACAAGGAACAAGTGAGAACTAGTCAAGAATGCCATGGGGTCAGGTCAGAGTGCCAACAGGGACTATTTGGGTTGTAAGCTAGGCCATCTCGCAGAGGTGTTCTCAGGGATTTGATGTTAAAGTTCAGACCCACTGAGACTTATCACCAGCAGAAGCACACAGTCTAACAGCTTGTACCAGCATCCCGGCCCCCAGCACCCGGCCCCCAGCATCCCGGCCCCCAGTGCCCGGCCCCCAGCACCTGGCCCCCAGCATCCCGGCCCCCAGCACCCGGCCTCCAGTATACCTTATTTCTGCTTCTTCGGCCTCCATAGCTTCACGAGATAATTTACATGGGCCACGTCTGTCTTCTCATCGTTTCCATTTGCACATTTGCCTCTTCCCCCACTTCACTCTTGGGTTACAGGAGTTTCAAGGAAGATGGAGCCAATGCTGAGAACCAACACCATTACTTAGTCTCTTCTCTTATGAGAGACAATGACATAAAGTTATTCTCTCTGTGACCTGTCTCCCTCCTTTTCTTCCTCCCTTCCTCTCTCCTTCTTCCCTGTTATTTGGAAAACATGCCTTGCCAGGAAACACAGACATTGACATACTCTAGTTCTTGTGAATAAAGGAAAATTTATTACAAAATGTTGGCTGGAAAAAATAAATATGACTGTATTTACACCCTACACAGTGAGAGCAAGTCTTACTAATTATATTAGATATTATTTCAGGTATCCAAATCCCATGGGTCACAGGTTCTGGTTCTCTGTTAGGACATGCTGGAGCAGGTCTTCGGTTAGTTAGTTAAGTGAGCCACTTCGTAATTGCAAAACAATCTTAATGTCAGAAACAACTTCTCAGTCCAAAACAGGCTTAGGTAAGTTTTCAGATATATAAGAAAAAAAAATGCATTTCTCCTAATCAAGTCTGAAAATGAGGATAATGCTTCCATATTTCTGGCTGAGAAATCAGAGGTAGTAAAGATATAGTATATATACAGCCCATGTTAACCGATTTCAGTATTACAATGACTTATGTAGAAATAAAATAAAATTTGGTGTGCAATTATTTAAAACACATACAACTTAAAATATGTGGGCTTGTTTTATATAAGTTAAAGGTATAAACTATGAAGTAAATAGTTTTCAAAATGCACTTAAATTAAAAAAATAAGAAGTGTAATAAAGTGTGTGTGTGTGTGTGTGTGTGTGTGTGTGTGTGTGTGTGTAGGTCAGAGGATAACATCAGATTCTTTCTCAATCACTCTCCATTCCATTTACTGAGACAGCCTCTCTTACGGAATCCAGAGCTCACTGATTTTGCTAGTTCAGCTAGCTCGCTTGCCCCAGTAATCTCTATCTCTGCTGTCTCAAAACTGGGATTATACTTGCCTGGCTTTTACATGGGTGCTGAGGATTTGAACCCTGGCCCTCTTGCTTGCACACAAGGACTTTCCCCAGCACCATACATTAAACTTAAAGATAATGTTGATATTTGAGTTTTTATGTGTGCAGCACAGTTAAGAGAGGAAAAAAAAAAACACTGGGTTGTTGTGTTCAAACAGGCCTCGATTGGAATCCCTGTAGTGACCTTTGGTTTGTTTATCTGCAAACAGATACTGGGGGAAAAACTGAACTAAAAAGTTGTGTGGATTTAATATATATTAAAAACAACAGCAGCTAGTGCTCTATACAAGAGGTGAAAACTGACAAATTCCCAGCACGTGAGTGCCTGTTAAATGTTGCAGTGTGGCCCCAGGGTCAGTTTGGAAACACTGAGGACCGCACTCCAATATCAACAGCTATGAGAAGAGTCCTGAAGACGCAGGTGCCCCTAAGAGTGACGATTTCCTCTAGGCCTTGAGGAGTTGATATAGCAAGACCCCTGGGCACAACCAGGAGAGTGTCCTCGGGCCCTAGAGCTCACACTGAATATAAGTGAAAGATAATTTCCGCTCACTAGGTTGGCGAGGTTCAGAAATACCTCAGTCGTGTCTGGATAACGCTTTCTTTTCTTGCCGGCACGGATATTCTGTTCTACAGTGTGACATCAACTTTGCTTTACTGAGTTGGATTCAAGTGTGATGGAGATGGAGGAAATGGTCAAACTTCCCTTCTCTTCAGTCCTTTCCACCCCAGTAATATTTGAGCTTTAGATGGGAGTGAGCAAGGAGGAGAACACGAGAGTGCAACTAACGCTCTTTGAGTTCGGGGAGTTTGAGAACGGAATAATGCTGTTGCTTTGTTTCTCTTCCCTCTGTCCAAATGCCACCCAGCCACCTCCCGAATGCTGGGACTGAAGGTGAATGAGAGAGAGTAACCCTCCCTGCTTTCCTGGCTAGTGTCCACATCCAAAGGGATGTCAGGGAAACGTCCTCTGTGCTGACACTAGAGGTCATTCTGATTATCTGTCGCTCTCAGAATTATTGACTCTGATTCTTTGTGCCTTCTGTAACCACATTCTTCCTTCCTGTGGCTTTCAGTTCTTCGGATCAAAGCCGTGTGCATCACCCCGTCCCCATGACTTTTAGACTTGACCATATGACTTGTTGCTGTGTTCACAGATGTACTACAAATGGGTTTTAGAGAGTGAGTTCAGCGTGGCTTAGCGTCTTGCACGCCGTCACTGCTGAGAGAATGCTCTGCCCCAGAGGAACTGCTGCTTTCATTCTGGAAGCGGAGAGATGAGCTTCAACAGTGCCGCTCTGCCCCCTTCACATTCATTTCAGAGGAAACCCGTTATCTGTTGAGGGAATACACTGTGTTGATTGCTAAGAAGCAAGAGAAGCATGCAGAAAACCAGCTTCTGCTCCAGGGATATATGGAAGGCAGTACCAAAGTGGGATAACTGCAATACATGTAGGAGTGATGCTTGTCCTGGTGAGGCCAGAGGTGAGACATGAAAAGGGAATTCCTGGTCAGGGTGTCATTTAAAGAATGCGTTGGGGCTGGAGACCTGGCTCAGTAGTCATGAACACTCGCTGCTCTAATAGAGAACCTAAATTCAGTTCCCAGCACCTACACGGTGGCTCACAACCATCCGGAACTCTCCAGTTCCAGGGGATCTGATGTCCTCTTCTGGACTCTGTGGGCCCTAGGCATGCCAGTGGTACATAGACATACATGCAGGCAGAACATTCATTTACATAAAATAAGTAAATATAAGCTGGCCAGTGGTGGCACACACCTTTAATCCTAGCACTCGTGAGGCAGAGGCAGGTAGATCTCTGTGAGTTCAAGGCCAGCCTGGTCCACAGAGTGAGTACCAGGATAGCTAGAGAAGTCACAGAGAAACCCTACCTCAAAAAACCAAAAAAAGAAAAGAAAGAAAAGTAACTATAAAAGGATTTAAAATTTTTTTAAAGAAAGGATGTGATTTGGGTATGTAGAAATGGAGTAGGGACAAGATACATTTGACAGAAGAACACAAGACAAATAGAAATGTACGAATGTAGATCGCATTTGAAGAAGAATGCATCATTTGTTTTGGCAAGAAATTTCTTCAAAAAAAATAGGCTATCATAATAATACGGTGGATTTTGTGATTGTGGCTTTGGCGTTTAGTTCTGTCCACCCTGAAGAATCCCTGCTTCATGCTACTTGCTGGCAGTGAAGTGTAAGGACTCTGCCTGGCTTGCTAGTTCCCGGTGCAGAGGAGTAAGCAGGGCAGAGACTACCCGGGAGTGGAAGCAGAGAATAAGGTGGGCTGGGTGAAGACGCTGAAAGAGGTGAGAGCAGACCGGAGAATCCACAACTGTCTATGGGAATGTGGGGATAAGGCAGAACAAAGCAAGCATCGCCCGGAGAACCAGGCGCTATGTGAGGTGACAGGAATGGGACGTACCTCAGGTGAGGCCACAGTCAGAACCTGTAGCCAGAGCAAGAACCAGAGAGAGGCCAAAAGATGTCATGAACGCTCCATTACAGAGTAAGCAGCGGGTGAGTTAAGAGCTTCCGCAGAGTCTACAAGGGGTTCATTGATCTCTCATACCAAGAACCAAAGTGGTATACATGGAAATCAAATTAGTGAGGTAAATATAAGTTTTCAGTGTGAACCCTAGTGTTAAGATGCTTCTCATTTTCAAAGGGAAGGACTGGTTTC
The DNA here is from genome assembly GCF_014885135.2 of Alexandromys fortis. NCBI lineage: Eukaryota > Metazoa > Chordata > Mammalia > Rodentia > Cricetidae > Alexandromys > Alexandromys fortis. The sequence continues at coordinate 8,846,544 of NW_026067959.1, forward strand.
AACAATTCTAACAACACCCAAACCCTAAGAAGGGTGTAATAGTCTGTTTTTTATGTCACCTAGACTATATTACAGCTCCCGGTTATTCAGGCAAACACTAATGTAATGTTGCTGAGGTTTTCTTTTTTTGTTTTTTTGGATTTTTTTTTTGATGTAACCAAGTACAGTTGGGCAACATTAAAGAAGATTATAAGGTAACACATTAGCCAATTTCTTGAAGTAAATCTCTTAATATACGCGTCTTGTTGGTTCTATTTTTCTGGCTGAACACTGCACTACTTAAGACAACAATGCTTCAGGGATAATTGGGTGAGTAGGATTCTTTAGCAAGAGGCACACTGATCTCCTCCCCTCAGGAGAGGCAGGGCTTCAAGGCCCAGTGATGGTTGACATGCATTCCATGAAGAGAGAGAGCTCTGAAGGCAAAGCTGACTAGCGAGCCACCTCCAACTGAGTGTAGATGCTGGCCAGTCAGGACAGGACCCTGTTTGTGTCCTGTCACTTTATGAAAGACCTAGATGGGAACTTTGGGCAGCAACTGCTCTCAGAGATATCTCCTTGTTCCTCTCTTTCAGGAAGCCACCACCCCCCAATCCACACTGCACCTCCCATCTGGATTGAGTCCCAATAAAAACTTTACCTGACCAGTCTCGTTTCTACCATCTTTGGACCTGGGTACCTGGCCCCAGGAACACAATGACATCTGTTCCTTTGTGAAAATCAAATACAATGCTACTACATGTATTTTCATGCGCCAGTCTGCAGGATAGAAAGCCTAAAACAGGAAAGCAAGAATGAAAATGTTATAGTGGTAATGACCTAACAGATCATATTAACATCACTTGGTGCATGACAAGCTATCTGAAAACCTCTTAGTGTTTTTACGGGGAAAGTCAGAGAATATAAAAATTTACCACCAGATTTTCAGGAAACATTGGGAAAAAGCAAACATTCACTACAATCTGATTTAGAATTTTGAAAATCAGTTGGCAGTACCAGAAAATACAATAATAAGTTGATATACTATCCAAGCCATTCAAAGCAACATCTGGATGTATTGCTTAAAGCTTTCTTGCTTTTGTGAGCAGCCCTTGAAAAATATACTCAAAACTCAGGATTGTTGAATTAAGGAAGCGGCGGCGGGGCTGCGTCCCCAACACCCCGGCCGCTTGGCTAGCTCATGCCCGAAATAACAACACACAAACTGTATTCATTTAAGAACTGCTTGGCCCATGATCTAGCCCTTACAGGCTAATTCTCGCACCTGGACTAGCCCATTTCTAATGATGTGTGTAAGCACCCCAAGGTGCGCTTACCGGGAAGAGTCCATCCTGGTGTCTCTGCTCCAGAGGGCAGAGCTGTCTATCTCTCCGGAAGCAGAGCAGAGTCTGACCTCACTTCCTCTTCCGCCCAGCATCCTATTCTGTTTATTCCTCCCACCTATGTTCTAACCTATCAGGGCCAGCCAAGCAGTTTCTTTATTGCTCAGCAAATGAAATCAACAGATTGATATGACACTCCCACATCACTTCCCCTTTTTCTGTTTAAACAAAAAAAGGCTTTAACTTAACATAGCAAAATTACATATAACAAAACAGTTATCAAGTAAAAATTACAATAATCTATATCATAACTAAGGAAAACTATAACTATAACTATTCTTCAACTCCTTCAAAGATTCCAGAAAGATACAATATTACCTAAGCAAACAAGAAATCCAAAGCTCTAGAAATGACAGAGACATCTCGCTGCCTGGACAGTCACCCAAAGTTCCTCTGTACTGTTGGGGCATCCATCTTCGGCCTATAGGCCCATAGTTTCCAGCAGACATTTCCACAAAGCAGGAACTTTCAAAGGCAGTCACTATCTGCTTGTCCTGAAGAATGTCTTGCAGACTCTTTCATGAATCAGGAACCCCGAAAGATCATCTCACCTTTAGGCAAGTTCAGCAGTCCTCTCTCTGCAGGTTCTCTGTGTCCAGTTTTTGCAACAGTCCAGGCAAGAGCAGTTTCTTGCCCAAATAGCTATCAAACTCCATAAGGATCCTCTTCGATGCCCATCTTCCTCTTGAAGTAGATTGGTGCTGCCAGGAGCAGAGTGTCTCATTGTCATGAAAAGTCCTAAGTCATAAAAACATTTAAAATGCCATATTCTATAATCTTTGAAAAATATGAAGAATGCCTATCTAAAATATATCTATGCACATCTAGAAAATCTTAACTAACATAACTACAAACTTGACTATTATGATTATCTATTAACAATCTATATTTCTAATTATACATTACATTTTTAAATGTACTACACAATCACAATACCTTAATCAATATCAGAAATACATACACATATAACAAAATTGACCTTAAATCTCTATCAATAAAGCAAAATCTATACTAATGCAAATTATTCATATCTATATTATATCCCCCTTTAAATGTAAAAGAACGTTTATAAACCATATTTGGGAACATGGGCGCAGTTTTTTCTCTCCAAACTGCTTCTTGCTGAATGGGGGCGTCATTAATTAGGTCTTTCATGGTATAAACTGTGTGCTAGTTTCATCTCAGTTGGCAGTTGAGCAAAGCAATTTTCTGAAGGTATTCACAGCAAAGGTTCAGGAGGGCGTGGTCCATCATACCATATCAGAACAGAAGAAATGAACAGGGTCTCATCCTCTGTGAAAACAAAATAGGAAACTCCTTTCCAAAGTATCACGTCCTTAGATCCAAATTTCAAAGTCAAGGCATCAAAATCTCTACGTTGGATTAGTTCAGCAGCATTTATAAACAAATATCTTTTAGCATCTGTTGCTCCTTCCTCAGCATTCAAACAATTCAAAGAGAGCATAATAGTATACAGTGTCAAGATTCTCTGTGTATTTTCCATCTTTGTACGCTTAATTTAACCTCTATTTCGTTTATTTTTACTTTTATTTCATATTCTCTGTATCTCTTTGACCTGGAATAACTCTGTAGACCAGGCTCTCCTTGAACTCTCAGAGACCCGCCTGACTCTGCCTCGCAGGCATACGGGTTTAAAGGTGTTTGCTACTACACCTTGAACTCACAGAGATCTGTTTGTCTCTGCCTTCTAGGCACTGGGTTTAAAGGCGTGTGCGGTAGCCTTGAAGTCACAGAGGTCAATCTCCCTCTGCCTCCCAAGCATTGGGATTAAAGGCGTGTACTACCACACACAACTTCTCTTTTTCTTACTTTTTTTTTACTTTAAGAATTTTAACTTTTAGTCTGCATATTATTTTTAACACACTGTAAATCATTTAAAATTTTCTTTGTCTTTGAATCTCTTTACTGTATATCTCTCTTTTTCTGATCACACAAGTCTTTAAATTACTGAGCAATATGAGTAGGATTAAAGCCGTGGCTTTGCCAGCTAGATCCAGTCCATTCCTTAGCTGACAAGGGCTGTAGCCATGTTTATAGCCACAATTCTATGGTGTTTCAAGGTCCCTGCCAGCCAGCGAGCTACAACAGACAACAGTCAAGTCCTCTCAGTAGTTGGCCCTCCTGCCTCAGTCAGAGTTTGCCCTGGCAGGACGGCCCAGAAAGCCAGCATTTTTAAAACAGCACAACTTTTTTCCTGCTACGGCTGAAAACCGAAAAGCATGCCTTCAGCTTTTCGTCAACACCATTTAAGTGTTTCGTGGCAGGACCTCTTAATGAGCTGCAGGGTTTTGCAGCTGAAGCTGAGTCAGGAAGCCTCTCTTAGATGAGAGCGCTTGCTTGCCTCTAGCAAGCAGAGTAGACCCGAGAAACTGCTGCTACCAAGAAACCATGCTTCACTCCATTCTTTCCCAAGCTTTCTCAGGCTTTTTGTGGATTCAGTTAGCCTCACGTTGGGCAGCCACAGGATAAGATAGTTTGGCTAAGAGGTTTGAATGTGCTATATCCGCATGGGCTCATGTGTTTGAACAACTGATCCCTAACAGGGGTGCTGTTTTAGAAGACTGTGGAACCTTTAAGATATGGAGCCTGTGGGAAGAAGTGGATCACTAAGAGAGGCTTGAGATTTCATAGCCTTCCTGTCTGCTGTCTGCTTCCTGATGGACCTGCTGCCACGCTCTCCCTGTCATGATGGGATGAAGCCTCTCGAACTGAAACTGGATAACATCCTCCTTTCCAAAGCTGACTCGTGCTAGGTATTTTGACCGTGGTGACAAGAGAAGTGAGCCAATGGTAAAGAAAACATCTGCTTCTTGTGGTCGCTGAGCTGAGTTCTGAAAGCGTCAGCCGTCTGAAGTTCTGGGACTTGTAGAAGAATGGCGAGTGCAAAACCCCGAGACAGACGTAAACCAGAACAAACACAAGAGAAACTGACACAGCCTAAAGAACTAGAGCTTGCCAGGCTTTGGGTTTAGTTAAACTCCGGAGTCAACCAGACTACAAGAAGGATGATAGAAACTTAAAAATTGCTGGGCTCTACATTCAATCTTCAATACCAAAAAGCAACAGCAAATCATGAGAATGGGAAAAATGGAAAGCTGATATATAAAAATTGACCCAACCATATGCTAGAACTTTCCTCTGTTCCAGTCTGGTAATGGAAGTGGGTTCCATGGGATGTCTGCCCCACACTAGGACTTTAACGCAGCCAATCACTTATCACTGTTGCAGTAACAGCTACCATCTATGGAGTGCCCATTGTAATACGTATCTTGGGTGCGTTATAGGTATCCAAACAGATACCATTCTCAATTTACCACTGAAGAACTGAACCTCAAAAAAGTCAAGTCATTTGCCCGCGTGAATGACAGAGCTGAGATTTAAACACGGCTCCTCTGCTCTCTTTCCACTATTCTGTGACACCCTAGAAAGAACAAAGCAGGGTTCACGGAGGGGTGGGGTGGTAGATTCTGAAAGAGACGGATGAGTACCTGGTTGCTGAGTAGACCTTGTTTTACTAAGAAAGTGATCATGGGTGAGGATTTGGGACTCTGCCTGTGGGCTTAGCAGCCAGCTTTTACTAAATAGGCTCAGAGGTAAATGCTCATCAGTCAGGCTTATGATCCTCACTATGATGCAATGAGAATGCTGGCTTCTCAGGAGTCCAGAATGGCTTTTGTTGTCTCTTCCCACAAGCAGATCAGTACAGCAAATAATCTCTCAGATCACTCCACGGACTGGGCAAAAAAGCACGTGTCATGTGATGTGGCTTCAGCGGGTCGGATGGACCCACCTGAGCTTCAGTTGAAGCAAGGCAAGCTGGGAGTACCTTCTTGCAGTGCCTGAAAGATTTAGATTCTTCAGAACTGGTGATGCAAACCACCTGCCCCGTGTCCTGGAGCCGCAGGTCCCTCTGCTGACTGGGGGCTATTGTCAGGGTTAGAGTTAGAGTTAGAGTTAGAGACATCTTTCCTTTCTACCACGCTCCCATTCTCTCCAGCCTTTCCGAATTGTCTGGGACACTCAGCATTATTTCAATAAATTTCCTTTCTGTTTAAACCAGCCAGAGTCAGAGTCAGCTACGGTGACAACTCCCTGTGGCTATGTTCGGTATGGTTTCTGTACTTAGTTCCATGTTAAAACAAAAACAACCCCAGCAGTATGTCATTACACACATTGGGAGGCTATAAACACGGATTTTTAAATGACATGGGTTAGAATTCCGCTGTGAGTCATGCGTGGTGGCACAATGTCTGTAATCTCAGCACTTGGGAGACTGCGGCCGAACTGTGGGTTTGAGGCCGATTGCTCATAGGATCCTACGGATCCTATGTACATACACACACAGACATAGAGAATACATAGGATACCCTGGCTTAGGGCCGGGGAGATGATTTAGCTGGTAAGAATGCTTGCTACACAGGCATAGGGACCTAAGTTAAAATTCCCATCACCTGTGTAAAAAGCCAGCCATCGTGGCTACTCCCCCCAACCCTGCATCCCCGGCACTGAGAGAGTGGGAGGGAGACAGGAGGATCACTGGAGCTTGCAGACCCTGTCTCAAGAGAATAAGGTAGAGAACAATAGCATGTTCACCTGTGCATACATCACATAATACACTTATTTATTATTTATTTATATAAAACACAACTTTAAAAGGACAGCCCATCTTTAAACCAAAAACAAAACAAAATGGGCTCCGGGGGTAAAGATATTTGCCAACGAGCCTGACAATCTAAGCTTGGTCCCCAGGTTCCACATGGTAGGGAGAAGCTGTCCTCTTCTGACCTCCACAGATGTCCACATTCACACACACGGACACATGCTCACACTTAATAAACACAGCTTTAAATATTAAAATAAAACAGTTATGCCTGTGCTTCGTTTTATTTGGTCCCTTGTGAAATCCACAGAGGTAACAAGAGAGTGACGTGAACTTTGTTGAAGGGGAGCCATAGAGAAGGCATTGTTGTGTGACACCCGGCCATCCGACCCCATCCCTGTTAAGTACCCAGAGGCTTCGTTCCCCTGGGGAGAAGGGCTGACTCATCTAATTCAAGGGAAGGAAGAACAACTCAGGTAGGAAGTATGGCCCAGCCCGTCCTCCTTCCTGCAAGCTCCCTGCCACTTACAGGCTGCCAGTTAACAGATCACCGCCCCCCCCCCCATACACATCGCGCCTTCTGAATGAGGCCTGACCTGGTCTACCTCATCTGAGGGGTGAGTCTGTCATTCTGATGCCCGGCTATTGCTGTCCCCTTACCCTGTGGTTTCTATCTTGACTCTTAGCAGCAATAAAGACAATAATTTAGGCCACTTCACGTTGTTTCAGGACTTGACAAGATGATCCCTTTAAGCCTTAGACGCTAATAGATTCATGAAAATCGTCTCATGTGTATTTTCAGAGAAAGAGCCTACAAGCTTTAATATTTTGTTTATTTAGCATTATTTTCTTCTCTCTGCCTAGAGCCAATCAAAACAGAAAAACCCACGGTAATTTAAACAGAAAAGTTCAATATAAAGAATGAACTAAATAAGAGAATGAAGTAGTTGAGGGGCCAGGTCAAGAAGTAAAGAGGACTTTAAAGGACATAGGAATAGCAAGCACAAGGAGCAGTCACTGCCCCTGAGTGAAGCAAGCAGCAGAAGGAAGTCCTCTGCCACGGCCTAAGCCGGCTCAGACTGCAAGAGATCGCTCAGCTCAGACTCAGGGAAGCAGCAGGCACTGTGGCATCCTGTTCTCTGGCATCTTCTGGAGACAGAGTGACTAGGTTCCCGGGGAAAGTGATGGGCTCCATAGCTGACAAGGAAATGAAACTGCTGGAGGCCAGGAGCCAACATTAGAAAAGGCAGCTTCTGGCCTCAGGGGCCACCACCTGCCTGCCTACTGTCCCCCTCAAGCACCAAGTCCTTGTGGAAGCCTCTTTCTCCAGCAGTGTCTTTCTAACCTGTCACTACTGACCTGGAATTTAACACTGTGATGCCTCTAGAAGAGCAAGGCTTTTGAAGTCTGCAGACTTCTTTTCTTAGAGCTAACAGGGTCACAGAGTAATTCTGGAATCACGATGCAACAGATCCAAATACTGATATTCTCTTGATAGCACTGTTGCTGGGAACATTACAAATTGTGAATGAAAGTATTCATATTTCTTGTTATATTTCCTCTTCTGATTCCTTCCTAGTCCCTAAGGGAACGGAGATTTTTGTCTTATTTTTAAGTGCTGAGTGTATATGGATGGCAGATTTGAGGAAAGATGGAAAAAAATGTCACCACTGAGGCATACATTCTGAAATGGGAGAGAATACACTCTGTGACTACATCTTAAGTGTCCCCCAAGGACCTTGCGTTAAGGTTTGGTCCCCAGTGAGGTGGCGTGACTTTCGGGAGGTGAGTGCCAGTGGGAGGTGCTCAGGTCAACAGGGAAGTATCCTTGAAGGACATAGTGGTACCCAAGACCCCTCTTCTCTCTCTCCTTCCTTTCCCAGCCAAAAGATGGTCAGTTGTGCTCCAGCACACTCTCCTGCCATGATGCATCAACAAAGGCCTAAAAGCACCAGGGCCCACTTATCATGTATGGGAACCTCGGGACTGTGGCCAAGCCTAACAACCCAAGCTGAACTCTGATCCCTGGAACACACAGGGCGCAAGGAGAGAGCGGACTCCCGGAGGTTGTCCTCTCACTTCCACATGCATGACACAGCATGTGAACCCACACGCCAGCAAATGAATGCTAAACGACATGAAACTGGTTCCCAGCCAAAAGAGTACTGACCAACACGTCAGTAAGCATGCAAATCAAGCTAAACAGCCACCAGCTGGGCTTCCAGAGGGGCCAAAGTAAAACCCCATTGCTAGCAGAGACTCCTGTATTGTATTGCTTAACCTCCATGGAGTCTCTTGGCACAGATTTCCACACACAGGAAGCAGGCTGCTGGAGGGAGTCCACATCACTGGGGAATCCTCCACATTACACAATGCTGGTCACCCCTGTCATTTATACCTTCTGCTCTGTGAACAATTTCACAAGTGTTTTTAAGAAAAGCTGAAGCTCATCCTGACCCTTGTGGTGTACGCAGGAAAGGGCACAGGATGCACGCTTGCCCAGTGTGACGTCTGCAAGAGTCAATGAGGAGCTGCTTTGTTCCCCCACAGAGACTTAGAAAGGGATAGAAAGGGGCGCTTCTTCTAGCCTTTGGGTACGGTTGTTGGGGAAATGGCTCTTAGATATAATCAGGAGTAATGTGGAAACAGCTACAAAAGCCACAAGGTGGTGAGGCCAAACCACAGCCCCTTCTCCTTCACCCTCATATGGAACCTGTGGGAACCACTAGGATTCTCATTCATACTTGCATAGTATTGTAGTATTCTGCTAGAGAGACTCGTGTCTTCTTCCCAGGCATTAAAAGACTTTCCTTTTCCAACAAGTTTTTTTCTCAGAAGGAACAAGTTTGTTTAGATGTGCTTTTCTGCTGCCTATGTATGCCAACAATACCTTCCCCTAAAACTGGCTTTTTTAAAAAAAAAAAAAAAAACATAATTTTTTATTAGTTGAGAATTTATAGTGAGTTTTGACCGTATTTACCTTCCCTCCCCTAACTCTTCCCAGGTCCACACACTTCCTTTCTCACCCAACTTTGTGTCCTTTCCCCCCTCCTATGTAGGCCAATTTGTGTTGTACAAGTATTCTTGAATAGAAGGCCTTCCACAGTGGTTAATTTATCAGGGGCTTAGAGAAAATCCTTCATTCTCAGTCGCTAACAATTGTCAAAAGCTCCTCAGCTAGGGGTAAGATAGTGTGCCCCACTTCCCCCTACGTGCTGAGATTTGGTCTGACTTAGCTTGCGCGGATTTTGTTGGTGCTGTCACAGATGCTGTGAGTTCTTATGCGCACATATATGGTTTTCGGTGCCATGCTACTCCATAGGCAATAGTGGTGCTGTCCTATAGACACTGCAGTCCAGTAGTCAGAGTGGGGGAAAAAATGCCAGCCTCCCCTGAACACCCCAAACTTTTATGTGACCTGATAAAGATAGAGTGCAATATCACAGCCTCCTTCCATGGAGCCGGAGGAAATTACCCTTCCCTGGGCACACAGCACTTCCTGCAGGGCTAATGATGCTTGCCCTTCATTCCTCTTGTATAGTTAAGTAAACGGTTGTTTAATTATAAAAAGAATTCCTTGACTATTTCAAAGGTCTTCTGAAGGTGTTTTGGGAGAACAAGGTGTACCAGAACTGGTTGCCAAAAGGGGGAAGGTGTAGAGAGACTGTAAGAAGAAGTAGACAAAGCCAATTTATTTGTGCTCTGAGGACAGCAGCGTGCAGAAGGAGACCAATAACTCCAGGCAGAAGGAAGATTATGGAAAGAGATACCATAACCAAGGCAACTTATTTAAATAAGGCACTTAATTGGAGACTTGTTTACAGTTTCAGAGGGCGAGTTCATACCCATCATGGCCTGGAGCAGGGCAGCAGGCAGTTAGGCACTAGGCTGGAGCAGGAGCTGAGAGCTTGTATCTGGTCCATAGGCAGCAGGAGAGAGAGAGAGCCTTGGGAGGAAAGAGAGGGAGAGAGGAAGGGAGGGAAAGGGATTTGGTCTGCCAAGGCCTTTAGAAACCTCAAAGCCAACTCCCATTTGTAAATCTCTTCCAACAGGGTCACACCTCCTAATCTGCTGTACAGCAGGAATCCTTCCTAAGCAGCCTACCAACTGGGGACAGAGCATTCAAATAGGAGCCTATAGGAGCCATTCTCATTGAAGTCACCGGAGTTTATATGCTAAGATAGACCAAGGTGGTCATAGCTACCTGTAATTTGCCTTGGGATTTCTCAAAAGCAATCAAAATATCCAGTCCCAATTAAGAAACAGTCAAGAGGGGTAGTAGCCAGTCAGCATTAATGATGGTTGAGTGTATGAATAACTTTATCGTATAGGATTTGGAATGAGGCCAAAGGTCACCTGGTGGGTAAAATGGCTTTTATGAACAACATGGCTGTAGTCATGTCAGCTGGGTCGCTACAGAAAATATTTTGCTCCACTTTTATTCCTTTTAGGTCTTTAATGTCTCATTTCTCGGCTTTTGGTCTCAACCTTCAGGCTTGTTTGTGTTCTGTGACTAACGTAGGATGAACTTGTTTGCAACCGCACTGCATGAGTAAAGCGACTTGCTGCTGGCTACTGTCCCAGGAGGTTCCTTCTGCAGATCACAAGTGAGGGGAAACACTGTGGTTGGACACTTGCTTAGTCGGTGTGACGACTTTAGTAGGCAGAGCCCCACCGGAGGAAATGGGTTGCTTCAGATGGGCTTTGAGATGTTATAGGCTGGCCTCGTGGTCTGTCCACTCTCTGCTTCCTGACTGCAGACATCAGTGTGATGAGCCACCTCACTCTCCCCACCATCAGGAACTTGCCAACTTATTTAGATGTGACCAAAACCAAACCCTTCCCCCTTTGAGTGGCTTTGCCACGTATTTTTGTCACGGCAATGAGAAACTGACACAGGAAGTGAGAGTAGTAAATGTTTTCGAACGTGACGTCTACAGCGAGGTGCCTCTGAAGGACTTGAAAGCTCGGTCATGTAAAGACGAAGGTGGCGCGTATTACAGCAGAGCCGGGCGGAGTCACGTTGAAGAAGCCCAAAGTTACCTGGGCATTACAATTAGGCTTTAGCATGGCTAATGATGAGAAAAGATCTAGAGACTTAGGTTAGGTATACTGATGGCTGGTCACGAAGCGATTTTTTTTTTTTAAAGAAAGTCATAGCTATAAATGCTGACCGTGGAGAGTTAAGGTAGCACTGGTAACGTTGGTAGCTCTATGGTCATGATATAGTTCTGCTGGATTGGGAGGACGAGTGTATTAAAAAAAATGAATGCATTTTGTTATCTCAACCCAGCAGCTTAAAGGAGCTCTACCTCCTTTTTCAATTTGATGGCCAACCATGACTTTGATAATTACTTGGCTTCGTAGGTGAATGGAGCTAGAAAATGAGTCATGTAGATTTTTGGGGGTTGTCTCTTTTTGTACTCTAAACAGTGAGCTGGCATTCTGACTTCATAAACCATTATCATGGTTAATATAGTATATCCCTCAAAGATGGACATGTCTTTGAACGATGCTAAATGAAGTCTTTCAAGCCAATCTATCTTTCCACGTGTTAAGATTCACCAGGATAAGAAATGCTGTCGTCTGGGACCTCTCACTAGAAATTGCCCACTGTCCCTTGCTCAGCAAGGGGCCTTATTCCTACCTAGACTACACTTTGAGCACAATTGTGATTTTTGTTTAAAAAAAATGGTGAAAGGGAAATGGATCTGCGTATCATTGGGGTTAATGGGAGAACCAATTTTATTTATTTATTTATTTTTAATTTTATTTTTTTTTTGAAAAATTACTGCCTCCTCCCCATTTCCC
>NW_026067959.1:8858445-8973987 GCF_014885135.2 Alexandromys fortis
CCCCCCCAACTCCATTCCCCCTCCCTCTCAAGAATGATAAGCAATCCAGGTTCCCTGCCCTGCGGGAAGTCCATGGCAGAACCAATTTATGTGAGGCACTTGTTATACTCTCTGGGGAATAGCAGGCACTCAGCAAACATTCATGCTGACGAAGTAGGTGGCTGTCAGGACTGTGGTGTGAGGAGGACACAATACTGAACTCACTCCTCTTCTTCTCAAGGACATAAGGGGACAATTGCATCCTGTCCTATCAACAATGTTTTTGCACAGCAAACCCAATGCAACAGAGCGGGCTCTCTGCTGTCCCCTGTAGCTTTCACTTTACTAGCTCGGTTTAAGTTTCAGTTCCCACATCGTGCAGCTTATGGATCCCTTTCTCTGAAACGATCACCCTCTCCTCCCCTCTGTCCTGTCCTCTGTCCCATCAACTGTGTGCAAAACTTGCTGTTTCTCAGAATGCAGTTTACGCATGGGCCTTAGATTGCAATCCTCCACACACAGCAGGCCTGTGCCTTTCTCAGGCCCTCTGCAGATCTCTCTCTCTCTCTCTCTCCTCTCTCTCTCTCTCTCTCTCTCTCTCTCTCTCTCTCTCTCTCTCTCTCTCTCTCTCTCTCTCTCTCTCTCTCTCTCACTCTCTCTCTCTCTCTCTCTCTCTCTCTCTCTCTCTCTCTCCTACCATCACTCTGTCCCTAGAGCTTTGGAGAGCCTGGCAACTTCTCAGCCCTCAAGACTGGGTGAGCGTCACGATTTCAGAGAAACCCTTCCTAACCACCTCCCCTACGCCCTCGCTTTAATAACACCGTTTGTTTTTTGGCTGTGTGCTGTTTTCTTCACAGTACCATTGGAATACAACTCGGCTCATTTCCTCTGTTTTCTTACATAAAGTTCTGTCTTCGTCCACTAACCAGGGTAAAGTCAAAAACCCTATCTTTCTTGTTTACCACCTGAAACTCCTGAACTTGGCACACTATGGACCTCAGTAAAGATTTATGAATGTGATAAAGAATGAGTAGCACCTGTTCTGGAAAGTCATAATGGCCCAGCTGAATTAAACAATCTTCCTTTGAACTACTATCCTCTGGGCATGCTTTGTGCAGCATTTGAGCTAGACGCTCATTGATAACTGCACAATATTGAAAATACCTTTCATGCATGCTCCCATGGTAGCAAGGCAACCTATGGAAAGAGGAAGGACAAGTTATAACACCCTAGAGAGAGGTAGTGTTGGAAACAAAACTGAGTTGTTGGCCACACTCAGGCCATAGAGTTGTCAGCTCATTTCCCATGAAGAATCCTCCAAAGGCCTGGGGGAAGAGAGTACCTCTTAGGAACCTCAAGCCTGCTTTGGGGCTTAGCAATAGGCCAGAACTATGGGGCTACTAAAAAGGATTAGAGCTCCCTCAGTGATGCGGAAGGACTGACTCCTGAAGGTCTGTAGGAAGCCCTGAGCTGAAGTTCTACTTGGTGAGGTGGGGTTGGAAGGGTTCTGAATCAAGAGACAGAGAGAATACGGGGAGCGCTGTGATGGGGCTGCTGGGTAGGATTCGGGGGGGGGGGGGCAGCAAAGGCTAGACCTGGTCAGTCTGCATGCCATCCATTAGGAGGAAGAGCCAATCCTCAAACCCAGTGCACAAACTGAGCCCCTCCGCTGATGAAACATCAACCCGAAAGCTCCAGAGAACCTAGAAGCCATTTTACCAAGGAGAGGGCTCAAGGTGAAAAAGCCTTAATGTGGAAATTAAACATCTGACTGACTACTATCTTAAATAAAGCTGTGCAAACCAGAGGAGACAGAAATAATTGGTGAGCCTGAGGTCTCTTCCCACTCTCCCCTTGCTGACATTATCTGAAGCAGAAGCTATAAAGCTCGGACTTCCGGCAGAACAGCCTTTACCTTTAGTCTTTGTGTTGTGGTACGAAAGTCAGTCCCTGGCTCTCTTTCCTCTTTCCCCAACTTCTAACCTAAACTACATTCTCTTTGGGGATAGAGTCTATGTTTCCCATTTCCTTTCTTTCCTGTGCTTTAGGACACATGGGAGCCACAAACGGAAGCTGCAGCTCTAATTTTACAATTTCTGGTAACCACTTTAAAAATTAAAAAGAAACAAATAGAATTAATCAATAATATATTTATTTAACCCAAGGTGACCAAAATGTTATCATTACAACATAAAACCAATTTTAAATGATTGAGATATTTAACTGCCACCCCTTCACCCGTGTGTGTGTGTGTGTGTGTGTGTGTGTGTGTGTGTGTGTGTGTGTACGTACTAGGTGTAGCAGGTTTTCAAGATTTGATTAGCATCCAGAATGGCTTTTATAGCACATCTCATGTAGCTAATGCTTGCCTGACTAACAGCATAGGTTTCATGCAGTTCCTGCCATAGAACAAGGAAAGAGTAAATGTTGGTTCAACGTGTGAATTTATGATACTGAACATTATCATTATATCTTCCGGCTCCTTAGCAAGCTTCATTTTCCTTCCAAAGTAGGGCATTACAACAGATTATCCTTCCTTTGATGAATGGCATCTAAAGTGCTTGACCAACAACGTTTACCAGCAGAAGCTATAAAGCTTGGACTTCTTTAAAACCTTTTAATAGGACATATCTTTTAGCAAGTCTTAACCAGGATATTGACCTGACTATGCTTTGTCAAAACTTGTGGCTCAGAAAACTTGAAATCTTTTACATAACGAATATATGTATAGCTTGCCATCACTCACAGATAACAGCTGATAATTTTTAGTCTAGTATATGCTACTATAATATTTCACAAAATTCTAGAGACTTTTCTAATTCAGTGTAGACACTACTACCTAATCCCTAACCTATTTTGTAGTCCATTGCTCAACTTTGTAATAATCACCATGATCACTTTGGTTTTTTGTTTGGTTTGGTTTGGTTTTGGTGTTTTTCGAGACAGGGTTTTTCTGTGTAACAGTTCTTGCTATTCTGGAACTTTCTTTGTAGATCAGGCTGTCCGTGAGCTCACGGAAATCCGCCTGTCTCTGCCTCCTGAGTGCTGGGATTACAGGTGTGTGCCACTGCCCAGTTGATCACTCGTTACACTGAAAATTAATTAGATCAAAAGGGCAGTGTGTGCCTGGCAGGAATTTCGGCTCTTGTGAGATGTTCATCCTCATGACTGTACATTTCCGACTGTACACTCCGGAACTTGGAACCATTTGCAATCCCTTTTCAAGGACAAAGCTCCAATATACCAGGATATTTAGCTTCCCAACCCCACCCAAAATGCTGTTTATCACAACCAAACAATGACTTTCTCTTTTTATCGTCTAGTAACTCTAAGTAGGATTATCCTGGATAAAATGGAGATCAATATCAAATGGAGTCATAGCGCTTAATGAACGGACCTTGCTCTCCAAGTAACTTATACCACTGCTCCACAGTGGTTCCGTGTCTAACATATTTTGATACTTTACTGTTGAGAATGTGTTACCAGGTCACGTGAACTGGAGTTTCTTGAAAATTACAGTTGAAGAACTTGTAGACTGGCTGATTATCTTGTGTTTATGGGGACTTGGAATGTTGAAGATCCAGTGCCCAAATGACCTTAAGCTAACTTTAGCTCTTTTTATAGCCACTCAGCACCCACCTCTGTATCTCTGACCTGATGAGTATCAGGTAAAACCTTCCACAGGAGGCTCAGGTAGTGGTGGTACATGCCTTTAATCCCAGCACTTGGGAGGCAGAGGTGAATGGATCTGAGTTCAAGATCAGCCTTGCCTACAAAGCGAGTTAAAGGACACCTATCTCTACAAGAGAGACCCTGTACTGAAAAAAAAAAGAAACAAAATAAAAAAAAGTCAGCATGTATTAATAAAGCAGGTAACTTCTTTCCACCAACCAAATGATGAAACCTAGAGCAGACTTTTTCCTGTGTTGCTATAACCCAACACCTGCCATTCCCACCAGGTATTTGGTAAATGCATTCACTGTCTCTGCCCTAAGGCCGCAACAGTTCATGTCGCTTCTTCTGTGATGGAACATGTCACTCAGGAAAACACAAGCGCACGTTCCCAGGCATGGCTGCTCATATTTAGTCCAGAAACAAAACAAACAAACAAACCAACAACCCACCTCTTTTTTTTTGTTTTGTTTTTTCGAGGCAGGGTTTCTCTGTAGCTTTGGAGCCCGAACTAGCTCTTGTAGACCAGGCTGGCCTCGAACTCACAGAGATCTGCCTGCCTCTGCCTCCCAAGTGCTGGAATTAAGGGTGTCTGCTGCCACCACTGTCTGGTTTTTGTTGTTGTTTTATTTGTTTAATTTTTTTTTTTTGGAATAATTCACCTCTTATTCCCTTTGGAGCAAGCGCTGTTTTGCTTGGAGTCAGCATCTATAGTGTACAATAAACTTCACATAGCAGTAGTAGTTTGAGACATGGAATTATCAATGGCCCTTTCCAGTAGTTCTGGGTGAGTAATGGAATTGAGATAGGAAGAATTAACGCAACTCTGAGCCTCCCTTATTCACTCTCCCCTAAGCTAAGCAGTATGGTTTCTCTATTTGAGTAGGAGAGCAGAAACTACTCTTTGTTTTTTTTAACATATTTTATGGCGTATATTCATTGTACACAGTATTGGATCTCATGTCGACAAGTTATTTCAAGTATATGTCATGTCATGTCATGTCATGTCTATTCGAAGGTAGAAACTGGTCATTCTTCTGGGTCTCTCTGAGAGCATTTGTCGTGTTTGAACTTCTGTTTTCTGAGAGAGTGAGATGGTCTTTATCCTGCAATTCACTATGATGAGAATTATGGTACCCTTTTCGTCACTGAAAAAAATGTTTTATTTGGTAGCTACCACGGCTCAGGCGATACAATGAGCACTGGGCCAGGTGCCTGCCTCCCCTAAGCCCCCCAAAAAGTCACTGAACTGGATCAGCTTCCCTTCTCGGCAAGACTTGCATCATTCTCACTGACGCCTAATCCCTAAAATAGCATATTTTAGGTTGACTCAGGAAGAACTGTCTCAATAGCAATTTCTTTAGGAACTGGGGCAGTTTTAAATTGGGTATTTAGAATACTTACAAATTTAGAAATTCAGGGTGAAGTCAGTCGTGTGCTTTAACTTGTGATGCAGGCTCACTTTGCTGCTCTGGAAACTGAAAAACATCGAGACTGAATTCAAATCAAGTACTTCAAATATTTTACAGGAGAAGCATTGCTGTGGTTGCTAGGCAACCTGACAGCCTCCCAAGCCGGGACCAGCTCACCTCCCACACTTGACCATCTCGCCCCAGCAGTGGGACGCGGAGTCGCCATTGGTCCCTAGCTCCTCTCACTGACCTTCAATTGGTCAGAGAGCCTCTCACTCCGCTCCCGTTGGCTCTCGCCGGCTCTCGCCGCCCAGCCATTGGCAGGCACGTTCTCGGGCCACCCTACGTCACCGTCTCACCCCACTTCCCCGGTCCTCCGACTTTGTCCCCGCCCCTTCCCCCGCCCTTCCCTCCGCGAGGGAAAACCCTAGCGAGTCACCGCCTCTCATTTCCTTCCCATTGGCAGAAAGCGGCCCGAGGGGCGGGCGCTGCTGAGCGACTCTGCGCGCCGGGATTGGCTGTGGGAGCCGCTGTCCCGCCCCCTGCCGCCTCCCGGCGGTGCCGGAGTCGGGTGGGTCGGTGGCTATAAAGCTGCTGAGGGCGGGAGGCGCCGTGCACTGTCCTCCGTGGGTTGCTCCTTTCTTCAGCCGGGGTCCGGTCGCGTTTGGGTGAGTGTCCCGCGCGGGACGGGACAGCCGGCGGCCTAAGCGCCGCGGGCGGCGTACACGGGGAGGAGGCGATGTCCTTGACTAGGCCGGAAGGCACAGCGCTCTGCTCCGGTCAGGGTGAAGGTGTCGACCCGGTCCCGGAGGACGGGGCGCCGGGAGTGGGCTTGTGCGGGAGCTCGCGAGCCGGGGAGCCGGGGCGGACAAGGGGACCCGGACTTCTCTGTGGGCTGGCGGGGCTCCGAGAGAAGGCAAAGAGCGTTGAGGACCGGGTGTTCTGATGACATAGTCAGAAGTCGGAGTCGCCTCTGAGGTAGCTGTGACCACCGAAGTGGGGCATCAGCAGGGGTTGAGAAGGGAGCTGGGCTGTCAGCGTTCCTCCGGTTAATGGTGGACCCCAAAGGGATGGGGAAGCCCAGGCTCAGATGCAGACTAGTAGATTGGCAGGGGGTGTGTCCTCCCTCCACGTACACCATTGATGAGAGGAAGTGGGGAGCGTTACTTTTGCCCAATTCGGGTGCACAGAATCACACCTGTGATTTAGACCTAGCCAAAGACTGATGCTCTGGACATCTTTGGTATGTGGCTTGCTTAAAATAATGAGTGAGCTCGAGTCCCTTCTCCCTCCACCTCTTTCTCCCCACCCACCCCCGTTAATATCTCCACGATATTTAATAACAACCAGCCTTAAGTGTTGTGAGGATGTGATGGTCCTGGGCCCACAGAACCTGTCACACAGATAGACTTAGGGTTAAGTGAAGGAAATTTCAAAGCCAAGTGTATGGGAATCTTTGAAAACGTGACCTTCTTTGATCCCTGGTAGAGAAAGAATTGCTTTGCGACATTCTGAAGGAGGGAATTGGGGAGTAGGTGGCAGGAGGCACCTACTTGTCCTTTTTGCCAAGCTCGCCCCTGTGGCCTTGGCCTCGGGCCATCTCTGACTGCCTTCAACTACCCACCTCTGCTGCCACCCCTCCCTCTGCTGGTGATCTGGCCTACCCAGGAGCGAAATGGTTAGCCCCTTCTGATGGCTGCCAACATTTGCTGTATTTTAGGGATGAATCGTGAGAAGCAAGGCATGCTAACAGCACACCTAACTACTCATAGTTACAGATTTTTTTCCTCCCAAGCAGTTTAAATTTGTATTGTACGGATTCCATCAGATTGGAGACAGACTAAAAGTCTCCAAAGGTATCCACAAGTGTTTTTTTGCAGGCTGAGACTTCTGAGCAGTTTGTGTTCTTTGATCAGACTTTTACGTTTCAGCCATTTTTTTTTTTTTTTTGGCATGGAGATGGAGAGCAAGGATAACCTGTCCCATGAAAAGGAGAGACTGCCTTTTCTTTGTGCCTATCCTTTGTAGGTATTTCCTAAATTAGCAGATATTTCCTGTAGTGCAATTCTGGTGTCTTCTGCAATTGCAGTTCTCAGAAGGCTTGGAAAAGCTGGGGAAGAGGGAGTATAAAGATTTATGTTTGAAGTCACTGAAGTCCGTGTCATCTGGGCCTTGCATTTAATTTTTGTCTTTCATAAATGCCTCTTCTGATTGTTTATACATGTCATCTGATGGAATTGTTTTTGATTATCTTTAAACTGAGGTTTTAGCTGCATTGCCGTCAGAAGAAACGTAGAATCCAAGACATTGATGGAACATGGGTTTTCTGGGTCTTCTAGAATGGTTTAATACCTGGCTGTAGCGTTCAGTATCCAGCAGAACTGTAGGTGTGGTTGAAGGACATGCTGAACTCTGTATCAGAATATACACCTTTTTACATTTATGTACTCCAAAGAGGTCAAATGTGATGATAGTTTCATTTGGAAAGGGAACACAACCTCACCACTTGATTTAGGGCTTAGAAAGCCATATAGTAGACAGCTGTGTCACTTTGAAATTAAAAAGGTTGAGAAACATGTTACCTAATTAATGGCTTCATGTTAGCACTAGAATCTTCATCTGTTCAGCCTATTGTTTGGCACTTGTTAATGTTCCCTTAGTGTCTGTCAACTGAACAATAAAGAGAAAGAAAGTAACCTTTCAAAGCTCACTCTTTGCAGGGTTTGTGGGTATGTGTTGGTTCATGTGTTAATGAGTAGAAGAGGGGGCAAACTTCCTTTTTTGACTTTGTTCAGATTAGGATCTGGGAATGATGCAAACCCATCCTTTGCTTTAAACAGTAGTGAGTAAGAATCAACTTCTGTAAACTCCTAAACAATGTTTGGCTCTATAACCTTAACTTATCTCAGAAGTAATAACAAAAACTTCCTGGTGATGGGTACTCGGGTACTTAAATCTTTAAAAAAAATGCTCTAGAATTGTTATAGCACCAAATTCAGCCAATCTTTTAAGTACTCTTTACTCTAAAGTCTCTACAAATGGTCAGATCAATCAGATAAGCTGGGCATGGTTCATACCTTTAATTTCAGTACTTGTTGAAGCAGAGCTAAGATAGCTTGAATCTCTGCAAGTTTGAGGCCAGCCTGGGCTACATACTGAGTTCTAGGACAACTAATCTACACAGAGACCCTGTCTTGAGAAATCAATCAACCAATAAACCAAAAAGAATCAAACTAGACTGTCCATCTCCTCATAACTAATATTTCAGTGGCATAGGCTATACAGACTGAACTGTGAATGATGCATCTGGATAGGAATACAGGTCCTTGATTAGAAAACTCCGTAATTTACCTAGGAAAGTTTTCTAGAAAAGAGAGCTTAGAAGAGAGCCTTGAAGGATGAATAGAGGCTCCCAAGCCCCGTCCCATGTCCTGTTTCCAACAAGTGAGCACTTGACACTGTCTTTTTTTTATTTTATAATATTCATTTATTTATTAAAGATTTCTGCCTCCTCCCCACCACCGCCAAGTCTAAATGACCTGAGTTCAGTCCCCAGGACATGGAGGTAGAAGGAAAGAAGCCATCATGGGGAGTTGTCCTTTGACTCATACACAAGCCATGGCGCATGAACACACACACATACATACAGTAGATACACAAATGGGACTAGACTCTCTGATTGGCAGACCAGTAGTTGTGGGAGAGTCAGGGCTGTGTGTGTTTTACTTGGAGATCTAGGTACAATTGTACAGATGAGGGTAAAGACTAACAATTTTTGGTTATAGCCTCCTAAAGAAAAATGAACATTCCAATAGCCTGGTTTTCTCTCCAGTGATGCAAGAGATCAACAAACAACTCCTTACAGTTATTCAGGGACCAGTGTTTACTAGAGTAGTTTATCTGAGGACTTGTTTGAATCAAGGCTGGTGAATGAGCTAAAAGGAGAAATTCTGTTGAGTAAATGCAGCAAGTTCTATTAGTCTTGGCCAAATTCAGACTGCCTGTACCATGATTTGTGAGTCTCCAAGCCTTTGTTGTGGTGTGTGTGGCTGCTTGCAGCTCTTTTAACTGCTTCTTGATCATCCCTGTTGATTCCTCTTATCTGCTCCGTAAAGATGTTAGAGTCTGATAACTTTAGATTTTGTCACTATGGGCTGTGTATCCTTTTATCAGAAATGCTTGAGTCTGGAAGTAAACTTCATGTTTTGAAACACTTGCACGCTTGTGTGTTTGTGTGTGTTTGTGTAAGGAAGGGAGAGATTGATTTTGTAGATAAGACCCAAGTCCAAAGGTAAAATGAATGTTTCACATACACCTTACACACCGAGTCTGAATTTATGGCGTTCGTAGTGTTGCAAGCATTTTGACTGACCTGTCGCAGGAGTTTAGGTGAGGTTTCTACACGCGGCATCATATCAGCATTGGAAAACTTGGACTTTGGTGCACCTAGCCTTCAAGTTTTTCCGATCAAAGATGCAGAACTGCGCCCTGCCAGCAACTTAGAATAGAATCTAAAGCTTATGCCTCTCTGGTGGGGTCGTCTCCCGGATGCCGTTCCTCTCTTGTGAGAATCATACAGACTTTATGTTCCCACTATTCCTTCTCTGCATTAATGTGCTCAGGTTCTCTATGTGTGTCTTTCTCCACCCTCCTCCTATTTCCCTCCCCAGTTTAATTAAAGTAGGAAGAGGACTGAGGGTGTGGCTAATACTTGACTGGCAGAAGGGAGGCCCTAGTTTGATCCCAGCACTCTGAAAATAAACAAGTGGAAAAGGTGCATAGTAGTGTTTCAGGGGAAATGCCTTTGCTGCAGATTAGCCACAGCTTCAAGAAGTTAGTAAGTTGTTGCACCTCAACATGGGGAAGGAATGGTATTTTCTACGCTACTGAGAAATGTCTTGACTTGGCCTCCTTAGTTTACAGATAACACAGCATAATTTGAGACAATAAGGAATAAAAGATAAGCTATTTCCTGAAAGTGTATGTACAATGCTGTACTCAAAGGCTTTCCCCCTTTGGAATGTAATATTCTCTTTTCTTACAAATTCAAGGTTTGCTTATTCTGGAGCTGTAGTAGCTCAGTGTTGTGAGCATTTGCCTCCCTTGGAGTGTTGGTGCCTGATCTTACCAAGCAGTTCCATGTTTCATCTTCTCAAAAAGCCCTTCAGAGTGAGCTGGTGGGGGCGGGTACCTTGATTTTACGGGTGAGGAAATTGAGATTAAAAAGATACAAATTATTGCTGAAGCTCCTTTAGTGCCAATAAGCTGAAACTGTAGGCCTCTTTATTCTAGAAGCTTGCTAGCCCCGTAGAGTTTACTTCTTTTTCTTTAATCTCAGTTCTTAGTAGCGCATGTTCATGAGGAGACCGCTACTCTCGCAGCAGAGTCCGCAGTCTGAGTGATGCTGCGATGTTGGCTCCTCAGCAGAGCCGTAAGGCTGCCGCCATAAGGGCTCAAAGTGCCGTCTTTTTCTAAGCATGCGTTGAACCGTCTTTTTGCATAATATAATTAAATAAGGAAATTCTTGCTTTAATGCTCTTTGAATTGAAGTCGTTGATTTGTGCAGTGCTTTATGACTTTAAAAGAAGTTCTCCTTTGAAACTTGTAGTGCCCGAAGGAGGAACCAGTGAGCGACCTGGAGACTGCAGTTCTCTGTCCTTCGCACAGGTATGGCGCCAGTCATGTTTTAAGGAAGGTGTTTTCTCTAGTGGGAGGGGTGTAATTTTTAATCTTAGAACTAATGACAGTTTCTTGTGCCAAATCTTTTCTTCTCCCTCCCTCTCCTTTCTTTCACTATGTCACCTGGCTGGAACTTGTCGATCTGCCTGCTTCTCCCTCCCAAGCAATGGGATTTAAGGCACGTACCACCATGCCTTGAGACCTGTATTCCTAAAACTATTCTTAGGATTGTATGTTACCTGGAAAATTTAGTTACTGTTATAAATCCCTCTGGAGACTTTCTAATTTTGTATTTAAAAGTTAGTGTCTGCTTATAACATGAAAAATATAGGTAATAAACTTAATCTGAAATAGTCACAGGTAGGCATGCCTGCCAACAGTGTATGCATGTATTTATTTATTTATTTGCCATTTGTTAGTTTGAGGCAGGATCTTATTTGGTATCTGACTCAGTTCTGCCTTGGCCTTCCAAATGCTGAGATTTCAGTAGTTTGACATTGCAGTGTGCACCTATAGTGCTCTGGGTGAGAACAGACAGCGGCCGCAGTGTTTAGACTATTGCAGCGCCACACAGTCTCACAGGAAAAAGATGCTGACCCTAAGCAGTAAAGGAAGAGCTGGAGAATCTGCAGGAGCTAAAAACTGTCAGGTGTGGGCCAGCAGGGAGTGGCTGCAGAGAGCTCAGCCAGGAGACTCATGATAGCCCAAGGCGCCAGAGCTCCAGTCCTCTGCTTTCCTCCTCCCCACTTCTTTCTTCTTTGTTCTCTCTCCTTTACTATTCACAGGGGGAGGGGAGTGCACTTCTTACCCCTAGCGAAAGGTCTAGAAAGTATCACAAGTATACAAGATTTCTTGCCCGACTTTGTTAAGGCATGTAGCATCTTTTGTCCCCCAGAGAGGTGTGGTCCCTTTAGAGGGCAGAGGACTGTTTTCAGAGGGTGGTGGCTGTTGGAAAACTTGTGGTTTCCCATTTTTTGTGGTAGGCATGTATGTACTTTTTGCCTCCTTTTAAAATTGAGATTGAAAGGGGAAATATTTGTATTTTTATTAGAAATAAAGAATCTTCACTTGCTGCCAGTTTTTTTAAATTGCAAGTTTCACGCCGTGAAAGATAATTTATTATCAACAATTTAAGCTATGTGAGAGAATGTCTTAACTGTTAGGTTTTCAAAGTTCTGTTTAGAAAATCACTGTGTTTTAGGAATCACCATGAATTAACCAAAATATCTCATCCCCTGGCAGGATAAGGAGTCAGACACTACAATTCAATTGTTTCTGGCCTATTCTGTCTATTCTGGCCTATTACCCAACTATAACCTTTATGCTGGAAGTTAGATCAACTTTCTGTTCTTCTAAATACCACTTTCTGCTTTTCTAAATGTCACCAAGCGATCACTTTTTCTCTGCTGTGTCATACTGTTAGCTGGGTGTTGTCTGGTTGCTTGGTTGGTTCCCCTACCCCCATTAGAGCTGCTGTATTTCAAATTGGATATCTATTTACCAACAACACATTGAAAATATCTCTGCCACTAGGAAATCTCTGAGGATGAACAATATTGACCAAATCAGACAGCGTTCATAGATGTGCAGTGTGTGTATAGTCTGAAGCATGAGCTTGACACCTTGTGGTCTGTTTGAGCTAACCTATACTTTTGTGACAGGTGATTTGATATTTAGCAGCAACATAATCTCAGATTGTCACTAAATTTACTAGTGGGAAAGGTACATTGCAATGTTTAGAGGTTATGGATTTGTTCATTTGATTTCCAAAAGCTTTGTAAGTCTGTAGGCAGAGGCAAGGCAGAAAGTCCCACTGTCTTCATCATGTCGCAAGCAGTTTGAAGAGGGAAAGAAGGCTGGTGAGGGTGTCACTCCGACTGCCTCTGCGGTGGGCACTCAGAAGGGAGTCCGTGGATGGGTCACCTACATGCTGTCATAGTGTCTGGGCTGGCTTCTTTCTCAGTTTACGTTTTCCTTGAGGATCTGGAGATTGAATTCAGGGCCCTGTATGTTGATCTGTTTGTCTTAATGCTAATTTTTGAACCTTTTGCTGTATGTTATGCGGAGGACTTAATTTAGAATCTGTGCCTAGTAATGCGCAGCTCCTTTATGTCTTCATCTCAACCTCAGTGTAGTCAGGTGGGTACCAACTTTAGACAGCCATAGAATTGGCAGAGAGATTCTGTAGTAGCACCAAGTGAAGACAGCAGCTGCAATCAGCTTGTTCCTTCTGATTTAAAACATAGAAAAGGAGCTGAAGATTTAGGAGATAGGAAGGTGGGGACCTTTTTATCCCGCCGGATGGTGGTGGCACACACCCTTAATCCCAGCACTCCTGGAGGCAGAGGTCAGCCTGGTCTACAAAGTGAGTTCCAGGACAGCTGGGTCTATACAGAGAAATCCTGTCTCAAAACCTTTTTTTAAAAAGGACCACTTTACTTTTCTTTTTAGGCTACCACTGGAATGATCCCCTTGTAATGTAATGTATGCTTCTGTGTCTGTTGCTAATGACACTTTTTTTTTAATGTAATGAACACTGAACCATTGTCAGTAATTTAGAGCTTAAAGTACATAATTGGCAAATTATCACATTTAGTTGTTGTTTTCCCGTTGAGTAGTACATACACTTTGCTTGGTAAAATGGATATATGAAAGTCTAAGAAATGAAGAGATTCAAAGGCATTGGATTTAATTGAGGTTACCCAGGTCTATTAGTCTGCTTAGATATCATCACAAATTAGCCCCATATCAAATAGTACTTTAATCTGGAGGGATTAAACAACAGAATTTTTGTTTTTAGAAAGATGTATTTATTATGTATACAGTGTTCTGCCTGCATGTGTGCCTGCGGGCCACAAGAGGGCACCAGATCATCTTATAGATGGTAGTCACCATGTGGTTGCTGGGAATGGAACTCAGGACCTTTGAAAGAGCAGCCAGTGCTCTTAACCTCTGAGCCATCTCTCCAGCCCCCCAATTTTTTCTCTTTTTTTTGGGCAAAGTTTTGGAGTACAGCTCAAGATACATGATCACTTCTTTAAAGCTCTTTTGTGGATTGGAGATGTCATGGCCCTTCATGGAAGGTACAGAATGCATGAATACAGACCTGAACCAGCTCTCTAGTATCTTCTTGTAAAGGTGCTATCCAAGCTGGTAAAGGCTAGGCTCACAATCAGAAATGCTAGGGTACTGATTCCGTCGTGAGGTCCCCATTCTCATGACCTCTCCTCCCAAGGACCATCTCTCCAAATGCCATACCAAAAGGGGTGTGGGGGGGGGAAGATTGCCAGTGTTTTCATAGTTAGAGCTTAGCATTCTATTTATTTATTTGGTAACAGTCTCACTATGTTGCCCAAGCTGTCCTTGAACTTCTGGGCTCAAGTGATCCTCCTGCTCAGCCTTCTAAGTGCTAGGTTCATGTTGCCATCACTGTGTCTGCCATTTCTGAATTCTTTTTATATCGAGTTGTAATTCCCATGGAACCCTGTCTGTGTTACAGAGAATATTTATAATACAGCATCCATTGAAGAACTGTAAAAGAGTAAGAAGGCTTTGGTTCTGTCCTTTTGGTTTCGATCATAACCTCTGATATCATCATATCACAGTGGGATTCAATTTCCCCAGACTACATGGCTGCCAGACGTAAAGAGTGTGCTATAGCAAATTGTTTCTGGGAATTAAAAAAAAAAAATGCCACATGCCTTTGATCCCAGATCCCAGTACTACTTGGGAGGCAGAGGTAGGTGCAGATGTTTGTCTATGGGTTTGAAGCCAGCTTGGTCTATATAGTGAGTTTCAGGCTAGCTAAAGCTACACTTAGTGAGATCTATCTCAACCCTACCTCCTAAAAAAAAGAAAAGAGTCTTGTGTCTAGAAGATTAAGTTATAGAGTAAGATTCTATCAAAAAAGTAAAATCTTTAACCTAGATGTTAGGTGCTTATTTATTATGTTCTGGTTTGGTTTGGTTTTTCGAGATAGGATTTCTCTGTGTAGCTCTGGCTGACCTGGAACTCACTTTGTAGACCAGACTAGCCTCAAATTCACAGAGATCCACCCGCCTCCTGAGTGCTAGGATTAAAGGCGTGTGCCACCATGCCCGGCTATTATGTTTTAATATATTCACAGCCTAATGACTTGTTCTCTGAAGATGTTTAATGTTCTGAGGACCAAACCTCTGCTTTAGATATCTCCCTAGGATCTCAATAATTAACCTATAATCTTATTCTATGTTAGTGTTAAAGCAGAGTGTTGGGAGTGGCAGAGGACAGGTGATGCGGGCTTGACTTTTCCTTTTTAGTGTAGAGTAGCAGTAGGTTGTCAAATTCTATAGAAGATAGCAAACTGATTTGGCAAACTACATGTTTAGATGGGTGGAGAACTAAAAGTCCCATCTCTTGATCAGCATTGCCCAGCTATTACATACCTAACATGGGAACTGTGCTCTCGTAGGGTTTGAAGAACGGCTCCTGCCTTGTGTCACCGCAGCTCAGCCAGTAGGCTTGTAACCAGTTCTTCTATTAACTTGGTCCTCCACACACACCCTGTTGGAAACATCCAGACTGGTTTTTCATTTCTTGATGACTAAACCTTTTAAAGGCCTTGAGGCACCTAGGTTAAATGACTAGTCCCAGGGTAGATGACAGTGGTCTGAAGGGCTAGCTTTTTGTTGTCATTGTTTTGGTAGGTAAACCTAGACAATGGTTGATTTGTTTATACTTTTTGATAGTGGTCAGAAATAAATATTCTCTTTGATTGATCCTTCATATACTTTAAAAAAGATTTTTTTGTTTGTTGTTGTTTTGTTTGTTTGCTGGTTTGGTTGGTTTTGGTTTTTTAAGACAGAGTTTCTCTGTAGCTTTGGAACCTGTCCTAAAACTAGCTCTTGTAGCCCAGGCCGGCCTTGAACTCACAGAGATCCACGTGCTTCTGCCTCCCCAGTGGAGGCCAGAGGGTAGCGATCCCCTGAAACTGGGGCTGCTGAAGGTTGTGAGCCATCTATGTGGGTGCTAGGAATGAAAGCCAGGTCCTCTGGAAAAGGACTCAACTCTCTTAACTGCTAAGCCATCTCTCCAGAGCCTGTCAGTCATACTTTTAAGTTATCATTTTATTTCATAGTTACTTATTACTGAAAAATTTTATGGAAGGGTCCCTCACCTGTGTGTGTGTGTGTGTGTGTGTGTGTGTGTGTGAGAGAGAGAGAGAGAGAGAGAGAGAGAGAGAGAGAGAGAGAGAGAGAGAGAGAAATGCTAGGGATTGAACCCAGAGTCTTGCACACTTTCGGCAAGTGCTCTGCCACTGAACTATATATATCCCAGCCCTTAAATGATGTTTTAAGTCTTAAGATACCCAGTGTTGAGTAAGGTGGAAGCCTTTCTAAAAGGCTATAATTTAAGCTAATAAATCATACTCCTTTCATGAAGTTGCTGCTTTGCATATTTTTAACTGACTGCCCCCAATACAATGTGCTAAACTTAGAGAATCTGCAGTAATCCAGGTGACTTGAATTCTCACCATCTGTTTTGGTTTTGCAGCCTTGAAACTGAAAAGTCAGCAACCTAAGATCTAAAACTATGGACTTTTTTTCTTTGCACAGCTCTTTCACCATGCCTGGGTCACTTCCATTGAATGCAGAAGCTTGCTGGCCAAAAGACGTTGGAATTGTTGCCCTTGAGATCTACTTTCCTTCTCAATATGTTGATCAAGTTGAGTTGGAAAAATACGATGGTGTAGATGCTGGAAAGTATACCATCGGCCTAGGGCAGGCCAGGATGGGCTTCTGCACGGATCGGGAAGACATCAACTCTCTTTGCCTGACTGTGGTTCAGAATCTGATGGAGAGAAATAGCCTGTCCTATGATTGCATTGGGCGGCTAGAAGTCGGAACAGAGACAATCATCGACAAATCAAAATCAGTGAAGTCGAATTTGATGCAGCTGTTTGAGGAGTCTGGGAATACAGATATAGAAGGAATAGATACAACTAATGCCTGCTATGGAGGCACAGCTGCAGTCTTCAACGCTGTGAACTGGATCGAATCCAGCTCTTGGGATGGTATGTTCCATGCCTGCATTCTGAAGCAGAGACAAAAGCAAACAGAAACACATAGACATGCACATAGCCCTTCTTGAGGATGTGTAGACCTGATACCTCTTCTGTTTAGGGTTAAGGATGGAACTCAGGGTCTCTAGCACTGAATAGTGTCCCCAGCCCTCCAGTGGCTATTTAGACAGTGTTGTGTGTTAACTAGTACTAGCTGTAACAATTCAAATAATTCAGAAAGATGACTGTGACTTTCAGCTTATGTGAACTGTTTTCTTTAGGAGCAGTAATAGGAAAAAAATTATCCATTCAAAATTTAGACAGAAAGCTTTGCTTTTTTTTTTTTCTTCTTTTACTAGTGTAAAGAAAGCATATTCTGGGGAAAATATAACCGACCTTTGAGTTCACATGTGTGGTTTTGATCACTCTGCATTACTTTTTTCAGGACGGTATGCTCTGGTAGTTGCAGGAGATATTGCTATCTATGCCACAGGAAATGCCAGACCTACAGGTGGCGTCGGAGCTGTGGCTCTGCTAATTGGGCCAAATGCTCCTTTAATTTTTGAACGAGGTGAGTATTTGAGAAGACATTTCTTTTTTGTGGTGCGGAACTTGACCCTTGGGCCTTGTGCATGGTAGGCAAGCGTTCTTCACCTGAGCTTATCCCAGACCCTTGTTTTTAAATGTCGAGACACTGGTTATCACTGCATGCTGCAGGCTGACCTGGAGCTCTCTGTGTAGCCCAGGGATGCCTGCAGCCTTGCTCCTTCTGTTTTGGCTTCTAAATACCTGGGATTCAGCTAATTTATTTGTATTTACTTGTTTCAGTGACACAAAGTTCTGAGGAATTTGAGTGTAGTAGTAGAAGCTACCACTTGCTGAATGTTTATTGACTGACAAGTGCTTTATGTGTTATCACTTTATCTTTGTGCCTTTTGTCCAAAAGGTAGAGTTGTCCTCCCTCTACCAAGAAATCAAATGGGCTGAGGTAGAGTTGAAGAAATAACTTAGAGTAGTGATTGACAGGTTCACTTATCCTCAGGACAACCGCATCGTTTAGTAGATTTGCTTAGGAAACTTGCAGCAGTCTTGGGACTGCCCGTGGTGCTCCAGGTTTTATTTAATTTTGACTTCACCTTGCGCTTCCTATGCTGAAGTGCTGTGGGTTGACTGACTGAGAAGAGCGCGTGAATAAGGCGGTGTGCTGCTACAGTGCAGGCATCGTGGAGCAGGAGTGGATCAGCATCTTCTGTTTGGTTCTATAGGGCTCCGTGGGACACACATGCAGCATGCCTATGACTTCTACAAGCCTGACATGCTGTCCGAATACCCTGTAGTAGATGGGAAGCTCTCCATACAGTGCTACCTCAGTGCACTGGACCGCTGCTACTCTGTCTACCGCAAGAAGATCCGTGCCCAGTGGCAGAAAGGTCGGTTTTCCTCCAACCCCGTTTCTTGTACTACGTTCTGGTATCTACAGAGCAGTAGTAATGTGACTGTAATGAGAAACTTCTTCGTGAACTGCCTTCGTTATTAATATCTTTTCCATTTCTTCGTGTACTAAATATCATTTTCCCATAGTCTCTGAGAGTGTGTAATTTAGGTAAAGACATAAGTATTTTTCTAAAACTTAAGTTGATTTATCAATTACATTACATTACATTGTAAATTACATTTACAAACTAAAATTGAACTTTGTTAATTTTGAGAAAAGTATTTAAACAAGTTTTAGTTTTCAACTATTTTTCAGAGGCAACTGTCTAAAAAGTTAGTTTTTTCTTATTACAGTGTGATTTTAGAGAAGAGAGGGTTAAAAATAATTCAAGATGGGGGCTGGAGAGATGGCTCAGTGGTTAAGAGCATTGCCTGCTCTTCCAAAGGTCCTGAGTTCAATTCCCAGCAACCACATGGTGGCTCACAACCATCTGTAAAGAGGTCTGGCGCCCTCTTCTGGCCTTCAGGCATACACACAGAATATTGTATACATAATAAATAAATAAATAAATAAATAAATAAATAAATAAATATAAAAAAAATAATTCAAGATAAATATTGAGGAACATAGTAGCCACAAAAAGGATCATTGTATAGTGGTATATAAAATACACTGTTTTACAGAAAATATGTAACAATGCTTGCTATTTGTACTATACTTAACAGTGTATGTTAAATGTCATTCTTTAAAGGTAGTGTTTCATGAGCTACAGTCTGGTTTTATAACCTGGACTGGCTTCAAACTCATGGTCCTCCTTCATCAGGCTTAATTGTGTTTTTAATAGGCCAGTGATATTTCAGCTTTTTGATTAGAACCCCACAGTATATGTTTTTATGTGTATATATCTGAACAGAGGCAGAAGTGCCATGAAATGACCCATGCTGCATATTAACGCAGCTTGCCATTTTTCTGTTCTTTAGAGAAAGAGGCCGACCAACTGATGTGCTAATAGGTTATGACTCTTAGAGCTGAAAATCAATGATGTGGTCCTACGTAACTGAGTGTCTTGTTTAACTACACATTCTAAACCATTGAGCAGTTTCATAAGATAGGTTGGGGTTGCTGTTTAAGGACCTGGGTGAGTAGCTCTTCTGTCTCCATCCCCTCTGCTCTCTGCAGTGCAGTACGAAAACTTGTTTCCGCTCTTAAGATTAGTGAGTAAGTAAAGACAGAAACACCCTACAGTCGAGCTGGCTTCTGTGCATTTCATGGTTTCCTTGCTCTTCTGTTCCAGAGGGAAACGATAAAGATTTCACCCTGAATGATTTTGGCTTCATGATCTTTCACTCGCCATATTGTAAACTGGTGCAGAAATCTCTAGCTCGGATGTTCCTGAATGACTTTCTTAATGATCAGAACAGAGATAAAAACAGTATTTACAGTGGCCTGGAAGCCTTTGGGTAAGAGCTGTTTTGTGCTTATTTTAAATGTTTATTTGTATGTTACCCTCCCCCTGCTGGGATCCTCCCCAACCCCTCTGGCAGGAAAAGGGCAGCTTGCTACACCCAGGAGCAGGTCTGGGGCTGCTAGAAGCTCCAGGCAGGGGGCTGGAGGAGGCTAACAAAGGTTTGCCTTCCAGAGCACTGCCCTCTAGTTTTTCTGCCAGGGTGTCGCGGTGACCACCTAATAGCAGTTTGCTTGTAATTCATGCTTGATTCCTGTCATCTCTTTTTTGATGGCATTCTTGGAGCTGGTATAGATCATTCACTCTTAAGGAGTACAGTCTCTGGCCCAGAAGATGAACACAGTTCCTCCTTGGTCTCATAGGTTGCTAAATTGATAGACAGGGCTGGCTTTGAAAGACTTCCACTATGTGTTTAGTGGCTGCAAAGCTTCAGTGAATCTGTTAGCCTATTAGTCTGTCAGTATCAAGGTGTCTTCACTTGATGATAGCCATGTCAGGCAAAGAACTTAGAAGTGGCTAGCATCATTTATACAATTACCTTGTTGCTCCCTGACTTTTAATTAGTGGCAAAACAAAATCCTATGTGTTCATAGATTTGAATATTAATTGGGACAACTACTAATAAAATAAAAGCATGGTGTTTAGATGCCATATAATTGTCTCCTTAAATATGCTCTTCCAGGGATGTTAAGTTGGAAGATACATACTTTGACAGAGATGTGGAGAAGGCATTTATGAAGGCTAGTTCTGATCTGTTTAACCAGAAAACAAAGGCGTCTCTGCTCGTATCAAATCAGAATGGGAATATGTACACGTCTTCTGTGTATGGGTCCCTCGCTTCTGTTCTGGCACAGTAAGTAGAAACTGCGGTTCCCTGGCTCCTCTTCTGACTGCTCTTATCTTCAGGTCTGCTCGGCTGCCATCTACTGTTGGAGGTATACAGGTTCAGGCTGCAGTTGAACCACAAGTCCTTAATGATGAGGATTTATGTGTGGTTCAGTAATTTCACTAAGCCCCATCATTTCCTAAAAGACGTAAGCTTTTGTTTGGAGTAGTACTCTAATACTAAATCCTCAGGTCAGACTCCTTAGTGCAGTATTACCACTCCTAGATCTACAGGAACATTAAACGAAGCACGGAATGGTGGCACTCACCTGTAATCCCAACACACAGGAGGTGGAGGCAGGAAGATTGTTAGTGCAAGCCCAGCCTGTTGGGGGGACCATGTACCAGAAAAACAAACCAAAGGAGCTTTAAGTTAGAGCTTGTGTTTAGCTCTGTACTGCTTGTGTGGCTCCTGACAAGATGTCATTTGTATCTGTTAAGTTTGCCCTTTTGTCCCTCACACAGGTACTCGCCTCAGCAGTTGGCAGGGAAGAGGATCGGAGTGTTCTCTTATGGGTCTGGCTTGGCTGCCACTTTGTACTCCCTTAAAGTCACGCAAGATGCCACCCCAGGTAAGTGCTGGGTCTTTCAGCAAGGGCACATTGCCAGCCAACCCGCTGAGGTCAGATGGCTTCACTAGTCACTCTGATCGATCATTCCATTCTCAATTTCATATCTTCTTGCCACATAAATTTGTACTCTCTACCCTACCAATCTGCCTTAATATGACTAATAGACCGTATTTTCCCTGTGGTTTTGACTGTATTGAAGCAAACGTTTGTGCTTTCCTTGAGAAAGGAGGAGGAAAAATACTGAGGAAAAACTTAGGAAAACCTGGCATCATTGAAAATTATACTGAGGATTAACTATAGACAAGTTAATACTTATAGTTTCAAATGCCAGGTGTTACTTAACTTGTAGACTTGCTGATGCTAAATAACATCTAGCCGGAGGTGGTAGGAAGTTGTGTCAAGATAGATCTATATTTTAACTAGACAATAGCCAGTAGTTGTTAAGAGACAAGAAGTTATTTGCATTTGGCAACATTTTTTTAACTTTGTTGGAGACATGCTACTCTGTCTTCTAATGTTGAACTTACTTGCTCCTTTAGGATCCGCTCTTGACAAAATAACAGCAAGTTTATGTGATCTAAAATCAAGGCTCGACTCAAGAACTTGTGTGGCGCCGGATGTCTTTGCTGAAAACATGAAGCTGAGGGAGGACACACACCACTTAGGTAAGCTTGTGTGTTTGTAGGCTGACTGTGTACAGTCACGGGGAACAGGGCACACAAGGCTCGGGAGTGCTGGTGTGACGTCAGTGAAAGCTGCAGAGGAAGATGAAAACTCTGTTGAGTGTAGCCAGATGGGTCATATCGTGAGTAACTCGGTGTCCTGCTTTCTCTTCAGCCAACTATATTCCCCAGTGTTCGATAGATTCACTCTTTGAAGGAACGTGGTACCTAGTCAGGGTGGATGAAAAGCACAGAAGAACTTACGCGCGGCGCCCCTCCACCAATGGCCACAATTTGGAGGAAGGAGTGGGACTTGTACATTCAAACACAGCAACAGAGGTCAGTCACCCGCATCGTTGGTCCTCTTCTTTTCACTCCCGTGTGTCTGGGATTCGGAGCCCTAACAGATACCGCGACTTAGAGAAATATCAGTAAAGCAGGGGGAGTCAGGGTTCCGAGGCCAGCTGTGCCGACTCCAGCTGTGGAGCAATATGGAGGAGGGTGCTGAGCCTCTCGTACTTCTCTGAGGCTTTCAGAAGTGACGGCGATAGCTGTGGTCCAAATTCCTGTTGTGTGTGAGGCACGCTGCTTACATTCATTTTATAGCCCTCGGAAACCTTACACTAACCTCTGTGATGTTTACAAATGATACTAACTCCAGAGTGAGGCCCCGAGAAGTCAGGATTAGAGCAGTAAGTGGTAAAGCCAGTGGAATCACTAGTTCTATTCCTTACAGCTCCTCTGGTGAGCGTGTAATCTTGCTGTTAAACCAGGTGGGCGGCACCTCAAGCTAGTGTCTGAGTTGCGAGTAGATGTTATAGCAAGCGCAGTCTTGGGAGGCCCTCCTCTCGTTCCATGAGTAATGGCAGTCATCTCACTGTAAGGTCTGTCTTGGGTGTTGGGCTTCTCCTTGGAAAGCTGTATAGAATGTGAGTGTCAGCGTCAGCCTCTGAATTTGTCCTTTAGTAGGCTCTCTGTAGGTAATTTAATGAGTCCTATGATTGATAGTGAAAAAGTTACAAAAGCCAACAACTGTTTTCTTTTCATTTTAGCATATTCCAAGCCCTGCTAAGAAAGTGCCAAGACTCCCTACCACAGCAGCAGAGGCGGAATCAGCTGTCATCAGCAACGGGGAGCACTAAGAGCTTTGTGGGGTGGAAGGCTTCACAGTGGCCTGGGGCTGGGATGGGGAATGGAAACAGTTGGAGGATTGGCTGTCTGGGGACAATTTTAAAGATTACATGTTGCTTAAAGTATAATGTAACTGAATGTAACTGACACAGAGCCTAGAAAACTGTTGTGTTCTTGGAAAAGTCTTTGCTGAACTTGCTAACACGTTTCCTGTTGTGGTCTGGCCAATGGTGAATGTACTGCAATGATGTTAAAGGGCTCTGAAAAACTCTATACCTCTCTGGATGTTCATATGCATGCAGTTTAGTTTGCAAACACGGCATGAACTGACTGCTTCTGTCGACGGTAGCGGAGGTACTAGTGTCCGATTCTAAAAAATGTTTTTTTTTTTAATGTGTAAGAATTTTGTACTTTAACAAATAAAAAAAGTACCTGTACCTTTTTTGAAAAACTTTTCTAGGTTGCGGATTGTGGAATTTAAATGTTACACATAAACCATGCTTGAAAATGGCAAGGCAAATACTATCTTTTTTGAAGGTTTGTAAATCCTGAAGAGGGTAATGGTTCTAGAATCTGGAGGAACCATCATTGAGAAAGGTTAGCCGTGATCATGTGAGCAAAAAGATGTTGGCTCTGAGCAGGCCTCTGCCACAGCAAATGGTTGGTTCTCCTGAGCACTGTGGACACAGCCTGGGAACTGGTTCCAGCCAGTTCATGGTGACTGGAGCTGGTGTGAGGAAGCAACCCTGAGCACCCTGCTGGCAAGGAGGAGGTGGGAAGTAGGAAGAATGAGGCAGGGTATTACTAGGTTACAGTGTTACAAGTCCAGTTTATAGGCCAACAGCTTAAATTCACGGGACACCTTTTTTCTTTTGTAGTTTGTGTATTTTTTGTGTTTTGTTTGTTTTTGTATCTGTCCAATAAAAATAAGAATATAACCCACATTTTCACATAGTGACAAGTTTCATATAGTCTGACCAGCCAAAAGGAATATTCACTTCAAGATCTAAAAGTAGAATTCATAACATTTCCCCTTAACTTTCACTTTTAAAACAACAAAAACTACCACATGAGATGAAAAAGGAAATCCCTTGGAACGTCCTCTGGGTGATGTTGGTGCTGAACATGACATGAGCCTCATAAACTGTAAAACAGAGATAGTTGGAACTAATGGACAGAACTAAATTCTTTAAACTTTATTTGCTGTTCAATTCTGTGAAGTTTCAGTTATCTAAACACATAAGTGTGTAATGTTTCAGATTGCAAGGTAATGTGTAATGTAGCATTTGTAATATATTCTTGTCAATATTAACCAGTAGAATTTTGATTTGTACAGTTTTAATTGGTTAAAATGATTTCATTTTAACATCCACTGCTATAGATTAATGATGTACGTTCAGATTTAAAGGATGGTGGGGAAACAGTGCATGTCATTCTTTTTGCAAGTATTGAGATTTCTGTATGTTTGGAAAAGTAATTTAATGTTTGAGTGCCAAGAAGTGGGTTTTCTCAGAGTCCATTGCCGGCAATGGGCAAGCCTGGCGATACTGGCACGGAGCATTGACCATACACCTTACTAACAGCAAGGTGAATACCTTTGAAATAAAGTTTTAGGCAAATATTTCAGATATCTGAGTCTTCTTTCCTTTTCTGAGCCTGGAGTCAGCAGATAGCTCTTTTTAGATCTGAGCCTTCAGTTCGCCGCTCTTCTGCTTGTTCCTCAGACACATCCAAACCCGTTTAAGCAACACACTCTGCTTACGCCAGAGGTAAATGTGCCCCATGTGTGGTCTCTGCCTCCCCTTTTAGGAGTCTACGAATTAGCAAACACAGCAGGTTGTTTTTTTAGAACGGTACAGCTCATGTTATCATTTTGGATCTAGATTGAGTGCGCATAATTTATTTTCAGGGCCGGTCCTAGCACTCTGCCTTGAGTCCAGTCTTCTCTTAGGTCACTTTTCTTGCAGGTTCTAGAATCCTAAGAACAACTCTGTTTCCTGTGTCCTATGGGGAATCTCCTTTGTTGTTTTGGGGGGGTTTGTTTCTGGAGTTTTAATTTTACAAATACTCATGTTTGGGCTTCACAATAGATATGAAAAGTTACTTGTGATCCTCATGTGACCTGACTGAGAGTTTGTCTTTTTGTCTGCTACCTGGAGTCTTCCGAAGACTGAGACAGAAATTGGTATAGCAAAGATTGTAGCGGGATCTTTCATTTTATATTACATTGCTTCTGTTTTCTTTGAGACAGCGTCTCATGTAAGTTAGTAAGCTAGCTTTGAACTCTTGATTCCCCTGCCCCCACCTCCTAAGTGCTGGGATTGCAGGCTTGTGCTACTGTGCCCAGCAGAAACCACTTGATCTTAATGTCAGAGTGAGTTTCCTTCAGACTTTTGAAGAGCAGCTCTAACTTAAAGGTTCCTCTGGTTTTTGTTGTCCGTAATTGGTTGCAGGAAGAGGGAGCTGACCTGAGATTTTTTTGTTCAAAATGGTTTCTACCAAGGCAGTAATATGCCGCAGAGGATTGCAGATACGTTCATCGGGTGGTTTCCTGAAGCAGGGCGCCAGGTCCTTTATCAGAACAAGCACTTTTCACCGGCGTTGAAGCTTGTGGATTCCTGTAGCATCTTGTCCCTACATACTTTTCCATGAGAAGTAAGAGGCTGGCTAGAATCTCCAGGCGAAGGGATTGTTGCGACACTAAAAACATGAACGTGGTATTGGCAAGCAGGGTTATGGAAACGTGACATGTAGGATCAACGTTCACTACTAAGGCTTGTCATCTGTAGGTGTTGGAGGAAGACAAAACGGTGGATCCTGTGGTTACCTGAACAAGATGAGGGCCCAAGATAAAGACTGAGTTTGGCCAGCTTTTACTACCTACTTAAGAAGCCTGGGAAACAAATGGTAGCCCCAAGTCGGTCAACCACCAATTAAAGGCATACTAAAAGTCAGAGTGTCTTTAAAAGAATATGTAAGGGGAACCTCATCTCTTGCTACAGAAGGAAACTACAGCATCTGAGGGTGGGAGAAGGCTGGTTGTTACCTTTCCCCTTTATGAAAGTCAGGGTTTGACAGGAAGACGGGGACCTTCAAATGAAGTCAGTGCAGTGGGGAAGGTTGCAAAACAGGTGTCTTCTGGTGGACAAGGACAGCTCCTTGTCCAGAGACGCTGCCAGGACTTCTAAATCATGCCTGTGTAATGACTTTCTGCTTCCAGAGCCTGTCCTCATGTTTCCATTGTTGAACCAAGAACCAAAGTGAAGTCTAAACACAGCCAAAGTAGAAAATAACAGCAGAAGCTGGTTAATACGTACTGTCAATTTGGGCAGACACGCAAGTGTTAGAAAAGGTGGAGTGGGGACTATAAGATGGGCTGTGGGAGTGTTCATCGTGACAACATTTACCTAGGACTTGGGAGGGGCATCTAAGCTGATCTTGGTATTCCTCCACGCGGCCATGAGGTTTGGACTGTGACTGTGGCAAACAGCAGATGGGTGGCTATGGTGGAGCCACCCTAGCGCACTATTGAAATTCTGAGAAACTCCTGGAGGTATAAATATTTGGATTCGTTATGCAAGACTGAACAAACATCCCAAGGATGGTGCCTTCACTAAGGCCGTCCAAAATGCACTGGGTGGCAAGCAAGCAGAGCCACCAGGTTGTGATCTGGGCATTACCAGATCCTCAGAGCCAACTGCGTGAGTATAGCAGCAATTCATCTTCACTGGAATTGATGCCCACTCGGTCTACGGCTCTGCATCTCTCGCCTGCAGTGTGTCATCCAAATAATCATGCTAGGTCCTAGAGCAGAGGTGCTCAACCTTCCGAGTGCTGGGACCCTTTAATACAGTTCCCCGTGCTGCAGTGATCCCCAATCATAAAATTATTCTCCTTGCTCCTTCATAATTACTTTTGCTACTGTTAACAATCTTAATGTAAATATCTATGTTTTCCGATGGTGCTAGGCAACCCTTGTGAAAGGATCATTGCTTCCCCCCCCCTTCAAGGAGTCACGACCCACAGGCTAGAACCACTGTCCTAGAGCACACTTGATTTTTATCTCATTCAACACTGTATCAAGGACTACAGAACCCCCTTGCATTACCATAGCCCTGAATGCTGCAAACAGAACCCAAGTGGCCTAAGGCCCAGCTATATGTGTAACCTGCATTATTGGTCTGCTGTTTTCCAGCGATCGGTGTGCATGCTTTAATAATGGCTTCCATGTCCCTTACTGTTTTAAAATCACGGGTGTGGGAATCAGGCTGGAAGGAAGGTAGACTAATTTCACAATCGGTGACTTGAAGGTTTTGTATTCCTTCCAACAACCTAGGCTGAAGTAGATGAACAGTCTGGGTTCCCAGGGGGTAAGGGGGATGTTTTCACTAGCAACCCTAATGAAACGGCTCTTGTGAATTGGATCTATGACTAACGTGATCGTTTCGGCTGCCCATGCCAGTGGGCTCGCAGGGTAAGAATGGAAGTGCTATCCTAATGAAGATACTTGACCCTAAGTGTAATAAGGAACTAAAGAAGGTGTTGGGAACCCTGAAGATGCTGGTGTGTTACTACTGGAGTCAACGATGGTAGTGAGCAGGCAATGGCGGCAATTATGGTCTACCAAGGGTAGGGCAAGCAAGGACTCGAACCCTTTCATGATGACAGTTTGGGTCACGCACAAATGTTGGTCAAAGGTGAGGAAAAATCAGGGTAGCTGATGGGAGAAGCAGGTGAGAGTCCAGTTAGAGCCTCCAGATTGGCCACAGCAATGATGGTAGCTCAGAGAGCCTCAAAGCCTGGCCCCTGACTAATAGCATCAGCTTCACCTGGGATGTTGTTTAAGCAGTCATATCTCCTAATAGTGTGTCAAGGAATAGCCACAGTCAATGTAGTCATAGATTCCAGTTCACACGAGTCCTTACTGGAGTCTCAGTGAAACCATCCTCTTTGTTGGGGTTTGTTTAGGACCCCAAACAACTCATCCACTTCAGCCTAGGTTGTTAGAAAGAATAGCAAACTTTCAAGTCACTGGTTGTTAAGGCTCTTGTCCACCCAAGGAGTCACTGAATCTAAAGGCCTGGAGGGGGAACCTGCTGGTCTGGTAAAACAAACTAAGTAATCCTGGTGGCTGGAGTTTGAGAGCCATTGTTACGGCTCTGATAACTCGCTGGGTTGAGTCCTTCCAGGTACCACCCGCTCCAAGGAATCTATTTAACAGAGGGACTGATGTGGAGAGGGGTGTCCAGAAAGGCCATGTTAGCTTCTGTGTACCACGTCAGGTCCTCCCTGCCCTAGTGCTTCCTCCAGCCACCGCCACCGAGGCTAGCAACCCTTTCCACGCAAGATGGAAGGCTTCACAGAGACCCTGTTTGACAGCACACTGCCTCAAGCCACTGCTGTGGCCATTTCCTGCCTTCTCTAAGGTTTTTCTGATGCAGAGGCCTGAGAAGGACAAAGAAATCCCTTGGTGCTCACCCAGCACTTTCTGGAAATGTGAGGGTAGGTGATGTCATTGACTACCCTTGCCCAACGGTGAACGAGGGCTGATAAGTCTTTCCCCTTTCATACCTTGGGCAGCCCCTTGAGATGTGATACACACGATGCCTCTCAAGACCCCCGGGACTGAATGGCAGTCACCTATGCCACTGGCCAGCTTTGATAATGTCTCTGAGTTGTCTGTTGCTGTTTCTTCTGTCTGTTGCTACTCTGCTGTGGGATCTCTCTCCAAATAAACCATGTGAAAGCCTTTGTCACTGGTCCTGTTTGGAGGAATCTAATTTATATCCCTGGCTAGTAGGCACAATCTCCGCCTTTTCCAAGTCACTGTGGCTACTCCTTTGGTTCTCACACTGTCTTCCAACTCAGGTGGCCCTCCTTAAAGGTCTAATCCAAAGCAGCATGCTTCTAGAATTAGGCAATCCTGCGGGAGTCGGCATGGCATCTCCCTCTAGCTGTCATTTTCCTCTAAAAACAAAAATAGCGGCTAGCAAGGATATCTGTCTTCCTACACGCAGGAGAAGGGGACTGTCTCTGCTATCTCCTCGGCACCTTAAACGGTGCCTGGCACCCAGCCCTAAATACGTAACGTCTCTCCACTAAATGAGAGAATACTCAAGTACGACAAGACAAAGATGTCGAGGCAAGTCAGAATCTAGGCTAAGAGATTCTGGTTGAGGCGGGGGCGGT
Source organism: Alexandromys fortis (assembly GCF_014885135.2). NCBI lineage: Eukaryota > Metazoa > Chordata > Mammalia > Rodentia > Cricetidae > Alexandromys > Alexandromys fortis. The sequence continues at coordinate 8,887,567 of NW_026067959.1, forward strand.
ATGCATATCTCAAATTTGAATTTTATTTAAAAATTACAAAAACGTTTCCAAGTTGTCTATGAGAAAAGTTAAAAGCAGAAACTTGTGGTTAGTTGCCAGCTGTCTGATATCATTTATAAAATTGAACAGAACTTAGATGTGTGTCTTATGCCTCTGTAGATCCGGGAGCCTTTCTTTAGGTCCCTTTCTTTAGGTTCTGGTAGTATCATGATTGGCACACTTTCCAAAGCCTTTTTTCTTTGCACGCGATGTAAGATGATCCTGTAGACCCCTGTGATGGAGCTCCGAGCATCTCTACCTTGGTTATTCCGGATATGCTCGTCTGTAATCCCCAAGTGTTCTAAAGTGCTCTTCACCTCACTTTCTTCTTCTTTGAGGGTGCTGGTTTCCGACAAATGTTTAGGGTCCAGTTGAAAAGGTTCCAAAGGGGTGGGGTACGGCACCCCTCGCATCCACTCGTTGTTCATGATGTAGCTGATCCCATACCTCTCTGTGGGTACGGGCTGAAGGACTCCTCGGATGAGCCGGTGGCAGGGCTCTGACACGTGCTGGGGGATGCTGTAGGTACCCTCGAGGATGCTCTTCTTTAGTTTGGCCACCGTTTCTGCTCGAAATGGCATCGTACCTGTCACCATGAAGTACAGAAGGACACCCAAGGCCCAGATATCCACGTAAACACCAACGTAGTGTTCATCTCGGAAAAGTTCGGGTGCGGCGTAGGGTGGAGACCCACAGAAGGTGTTCAGCATTTCGCCTTTTTTACTTACGGTGCTGAATCCAAAATCTCCCACCTTCACACATGTGCTGCTGGTATAGAACACATTCTCCGCTTTCAGATCTCTGTGAATAATTTGGTTTTCATGCTGTGAAGGAAACATGGGAGACGGTCAATTTTAAGGTAAATGGCAAAATAGAAAACAGATCCGTTTTTCTGCAACAGAGAAGTGGGTGACGGTGCTGGCATAGACACAGAAATTCAATAGGAACAACTTAAATCATATTAGGAAACTAACACAACCTTTAACCCAGTGTAATGCCTTTACCCCCAAAAGTAGACCAAAGGTTTGAGTCTTCTGTGCGGTGGCTACTGGAATTTGTGCCATGCAGACTCTGGAGTTCGTGCCAGAACAAAAGACCTGGCTCTTATGCAACTGCACAATTCTGAGACACAATCAAATAATGAGCCTTCCTTTTGGAGGTCTTACCTGGCTTTTCTCAGTTTTCCCTTGACTGAGATCAAGAGTCAGGAAGTCTTGGAGCCTGCTCCATCCTCCTGGTCATACTCCTTTGGGTGGGCTCATATAATTTAGCCAAAAGGAGGGGGTTGAATTTGGCAGGTTTCTTGCTATGTGTTGTCAGTACGTGTCCCTGCCTGCCCTTACACTCTAAGTTCAGGCAATAGTCTTGGGAACTTTGACCTATTTTATTTTAAAGGCTTGGGTAAAGGTTTAATGTCATTTGTCCCAATGAGTCCTTGGGGGTAACAAAACAGGCTTTGCAAGCTAGAACTGGTCAAATTTACATTCAATTCCATCAGCGTGTCAAACGAACCGCACTTCTTCACAAAGTGCGATGCTGGTGCGCGCCTCAGAAGGCTGCTTGCTGTGAGGACCATTACAACGCTGGATGCTCAGCGTGGTCTTTTTTTTTTTTTTTTTTTAAAGATTTATTTATTTATTATGTACACAGTGTTCAGCCTCCATGTATGCCTGCAGGCCAGAAGAGGGCACCAGAACTTATTACAGATGGTTGTGAGCCACCATGTGGTTGCTGGGAATTGAACTCAGGACCTCCGGAAGAGCAGCCAGTGCTCTTAACCTCTGAGCCATCTCTCCAGCCCCATCAGCGTGGTCTTTGCACACAAATCCAGTGACATCTATGACTGCCCTTCAGCCTTTCTCTTTTCAGAGGCCAGACTGCAGGGAGCAACGGCAGGACACAGGGCTTCTGTGGACCCGTGTCTGCACCATCTCCTGGAGTGCCTGGTGCTCTCCTACCTGGCAGCGGGTAGTTACGTACACAAGTTCCCGCTATGTGCCCAGCAGTACGGTGGGGCCCGAGCGAGCACACAGAAGAAACAGTTCTCGGAGAAGTCAGGTAGTGTGTGTCACAAAATCCAGCTTTATAAAAAAATCATTGGAGAACTAAAGAATGACTTAATTGGGCGTCAATACGTGGAGCAGAGAATCAGTAAGCACTAGGTGGGGGCGGGGGGGGGGGGAGAAGAGTGAGATGGCGGTCACTGAAGATGAGAAAGTCTGGTGTTAGTTGACCTGGGACTGAAGTGAATTTCAGGAAGGGAGAGGGGAACTGGGCTGGTCGGGAAGTATGGCCAGGACTGAAATGTGAGCTCTGAGATGAGGTATACAGGCATCCAGTACAGGAAAGGAGGGCCAAGGAAAGGTGACAAGCTAAATGGGTGGGCAGTAAATGAAGGACGCTCATCTGGCTTCTCTGATAGGCTCCTGCCAACTTCAGAAGGAGCCACAAGCCTGCTGGGTACCAAGATCCTGAATATTGCTTCAGAGGCAAGAACCCTGGTCCCAGCTAAAGTTCTGACTTATAGAAGGGTCAGCTGTCCGCTATTGCAGAGCCGACCTTCTCTGTGGTGTCTATGTGATAACAAATCAAAGCCCTACATCCCCGGAGTTGAAGCCCCACAGCAGGCGAAGTGGGGCCCCCCCCCGGCAGGCAGAATAGGGGCCCCCCGGCAGGCAGAGTGGGGGCCTCCCCGCTTACCATGTGCTTCACGGCCGACACGATCTGGGAGAAGATGACCTTGCTTTCTGGTTCAGAAAGCTTCCCCTCGGTGCTAATTTTCCCAAAGAGCTCCCCGCCTCCTGCATACTCCATCACCAGGTGGAGCTTGGACAGGGTTTCCACGACTTCGTAAAGGCGGATGATATTGGGATGGTGTAGCTTTTCCATGCTGGAAATCTCTCTGGAGAGCAGCCTTTGGGTTTTCTGGTCTAACTTGGTCTTGTCCAGAATCTTAATGGCCACTTTTTCTGGAAAGAAAAAAAAAAGAGCTAAAGGTTTTTTTTTTTAATATTTATTTTATTTATTTATTATGTATATAATAGTCTTTCTGCTTGTATGCCTGAAGGCCAGAAGAGGGCACCAGACCTCATTTCAGATGGTTGTGAGCCACCATGTGGTTGCTGGGAATTGAACTCAGGACCTTTGGAAGAGCAGGCAATGCTCTTAACCGCTGAGCCATCTCTCCAGCCCTGTTGTTTTGTTTTTTAACAAGGAAATTGGTATTTAAAGCTGGAAGGGTTCTGGGCAGTCTATTTATCCTATCAGACATAGAGGTTCAGTGGTTCCCAAATCAATGGAAATGAAAAAAAAATCTCAAGTCTAGTATCAATATCTATCAATAGGTTTGGTTGCCAACTCCTATCTCACAAATGAGTTCTCACTTGTCATCTTCACCTAGTTTTCCAAGTAAAGTTAAAAGTCCTTGACTTAGCACAGAGAGCAGTTCAGGATCAGAACAGGCTTCTGTCTTCAGTGTTAGCCTGTGGCTCTGGCCCAGCTTCCCCTCCAACTTCCTCCTCTAGTTTGTTCTTGAAACAGCAAACATTCATGCACGGGACCATTTCTTTACCTAGATCTCTCTATCACTATGTCCCTGTCCTTGCCTCAGGTCATCCCTGGTGACCCTGCGAAGCTAGCCTCACAATTAGCCTACCCTTGCAAGTCTCCCATGGTACCTGCATAAGGTGACCGTGACACCCAGGCTCTGGGTGTTTAGAATACCCATGTTCTGCAGTCTCAGCTCCCCAGCCTATAAATGTTGTCTTCCCTATTATCTTCCCTCTCCCTGTAAGGATTGTGTTTTATGTTACTTTGTCTGTGCCTGACATGCAAAGTCATACAGACATATGTATGACATGTATGTATGTAGACATACGTATGACATGCAGACATACTGTGTCTATGCTGGGTTGGTGAGGGTAAGAAGGCATTGGCCCATCCCTGTGCAGCTGGAGGGAGGACTTCGTGGTGCAATAGTTCTGGATAGCGTTTTAGTTTAGTATAAAGTGTTGAAATCCTGAAGATGATTACATCCTTTAGTCCAGCCATTCACTTTTAGCAATGAATCTTAAAGAAATGACCTGATGTATGTACAAGGGTGCCGGGGTTACAGGGAATAGCAAGTAGCCAGCGAGAGGTGGTTAAAGGGTAGTTCATCTTTGTTTATAACAACGCACCCCAGAGTGATGTCAGTCTGTACTTATTGATATGAAAAGACATTAAATATGTAAGAGACATCAGAAAAATACAAATATTCACTCATAGATAAAAATATAGTGAGACAGCTTATTAAAATGCTTAGATACTTTCGGGGGCAGGGTTTCGAGACAGGAACTCTCTATGTGACAGCTCTGACTATATTGGAACTTGCTTCATAGACCAGGCTGGCCTTGAACTCACAAAAATCCTGCCTCTGCCTTCTGAGTGCTGGGATTAAACGCATGCACCAACACCACCCCTGAGGACTTTTTTTTTTTTTAAAGAAAGGATCTTGTGTTGCCCAAGATGGCCTTGAATTCATTATATAATTAAAGATAACTTTGAATTTCTTACTTCTTAACTCCATCTATCAAGTGCTAAGATTACAGGTGTGTGCTACTAACGCCTACTTTTTTGTAGGGCTAGGGACTAAAGCGGGGTGGTGGGGGGCTTTGTGTACGCCGTGTGAGCTCTTTGCCAACTGAACTACACCCCAACTCTGGAAGGCTTATCTAAAGGATCACAGATAGTTCTTCTATAAATTCTGTGTATTGATTACTAATACTTGTAATTTTTTCTACAATAAACATAGAGCACATGATGAAAATGGTTACCGTTAGAAATAAATGAATCTTGAGTTCATAACACAGCTTCATTCCGTTGTTCAGATTTGGCCAGACTATCCAGAAAGCAGTTAGCAGTCAAGCAAGAAGGGATGGAGGCAGACTGGCTGTTTGACCTACTTGCAACACACCTGCTTCGAAGAACTTTGGTACAGTGTTATTGGCATGAAAATAGACGCTGCCTGCTCAAAGCAGGAGTCTTACTAGCGAGTTAAAGGTCAGTTCCGCTTTCTGAAATGGACTGAGGGAGTGGTGGTATCTGATGTGGGGAGCTGCTTCTGTTGGAAGCAACACTGAGCAGCCAGGAAGCAAGCCATGAGTAATTAAGTCCCACTTTGGCTACAAATGGGCTTCCTCACCGACATCCTCTGGGCATTCTTCTTCCTTGGTCACGTCTGTTCTACCTTTCAGTGGTTAGCACTGATTGCCTCTCGCTGTTTCCCTGAACCAACAAACCATACAGTCTGTACATCCCGTCCAGAAGAGTTGCTATTGCGGAGCTAAAATTCCACCTTCCAGACCCGCAGTCCCTGCAGAAGGGATTTCTCCTGCTATCTCCCTTCTCCTTGTCACAGGATCCTGTAACCTCAGCTCTGTGACCCATTAGCTCCATGCACTGTGAATGTTCGACAATAGGTGGCAGTAGGGATCTTAATCTCCCTTTCCTAGAACCCTCCCTTTACTAGAACCACTTTAGCAAAGGTCCCCCTCCCCGAGCCAGGACTAGAGTAGGGTGGGACAAGTGCTGTTGGAGTGAGTACCTCTTGAGATTCTGCTCATCTCGTGTTAAGTCACGTGACAGCTGTGCTTTGCATTAGAACACAAATGTAGAACCACATAAAACATTATTAAAGCCGGGCATAATTTTGCACACCTTTAATCTCAGCATTTGGGAGGCAGAGTCAGGCAGATTATCTGTGATTTCAGGACTAGACTGATCTACATAGTGAGTTCCAAGATGTCAGGACTTCTCAGAGAGACCCTGTCTCAAAAAAAAAGAAAGAAAGAAAGAAAGAAAGAAAGAAAGAAAGAAAGAAAGAAAGAAAGAAAGAAAGAAAGAGAAAGATGTCGGTTCCCTAAAGAACTCCGTCTTCATAGTTACTCATGTATGCACAGATGTGTAGGTGCACAAATGTGCAGAAGCACGTACACAGGACAACCTTGGGTGTCATTTCTTCTTAAGCACCTTTCACCTTTTGTTTTAGATCAGGCCTCTCCTTGTCCTGTATCTTTGTCAGTAGGCTAAGCTAGCTGGCCAGAATGTTCCAGGGGTCTTCCTCCTGAGTGTCTCCCTATCTCTGCCTTCTACCTCCCCACGTGCTGATGGCCAGTGTTCTCTGTGGCTTCTGGGAATCCAAACTCAGGTGCTTGCACTGGTGACGCAAGCACTTTACCAACTGAGTCAGTTCCACAACCCCTATCTACTCTCTAAACACGTGTTCAGGTAGGATACAGTGCTCACTAGGCAGGGAGAAGACAGGACACTGTTCTTACAAACCAGCGAAAGAGAAGGGCTTTGAAAATAGCCCTTATGATACATGTGGTTAATATTAGGAAGGAATCCCCCCCTTTTTTTTAAATATGGTGCGGCCCCTCTGAGTAAGAACACTAAGTTGTGACTGGGGGTAAGGGAGAAGCCCAGGGGATGATGCATATGTTGGCCTACATGAGATGTAACATTTGTGCTAGAGAGGCTGAGGGGAGCCCTCTATGACAGAGTTGTGAACTGATGGATAGTGATCCCCAAATTAGCCAGGAGTGCTAGCAGGGTGAGGTAACCCCTAGGCTCAGAGGAGCCTGCTTTAGGGAAGGCAGCCTTGGGAAAGCCAGGGATTTATGGAGAGTGTCATCATCTTGACTCCGGTCGGTTGTGGGAACAGTGGTCCGACTGCAGTGTGGGAAGTGCAGGGGAGTAGCTGAAGTGTGGGGAGGGCAGGGGAGTAGCTGAAGTGTGGGGAGGGCAGGGGAGTAGCTGAAGTGTGGGGAGGGCAGGGGAGTAGCTGAAGTGTGGGAAGGGCAGACAGGGGTAACAAGAGAGGTCAGTGGGGCTGCAGGGGCTGCAGTATGCCTGAGACCGAAGGGCAGTTGCTGCTGCTCAATTCTGAATGGTCATTGCTAGTTTGACCACGGATCTGAAGTTGTTGAGTTTTTAGTTTTCAAGAGAATCCAGATATCTTTAAACTTGTGTGAAGGCTTCAATTATTAAGTATCCATAATGAATACCTCCAAATTTTCTTCCTTCTGCATCTTCTCTTCCCCTTTAAGAGGAGGGGATTACTTTCTAAAAACCAATGGGCTTTCTTTAAGCAGGGTTACCTTGAGTAAGCCTCTAGCCCACCTTCATTCTGTCTGCTAGCTCTTCTTACCATTGTGATGCTTCCGTGAGAAGCTAGTGTCCTGACTCAATTCACCAAACAGTTGCCAAATGTTGAGTATTTATAATAAACATGAGGGGACTCAAGTCATAATGTGATAGATACAGCATCCGATGCCAACTGTCTCCATCAATCTCTCTCTACTTTGTCTGAGGCAGGGTCTCTTGCTGACCCCAGAACCCCAGAACTCACAAACTCAGCTAATCTCACTAACCACCTTGCTCTGCAGAGCCCTGTCTTGGCCTCTTGAGCACTGGGGTTGCAGACGGCCCACCTGGTTTGCTTGTGAGTCCTGAGTATCTGAACTCTGATCCTCACACTTGCAATGCAAGCACTGAGCCATCACACAGCCCAGTTTTCAGGATTCTAAACCTTTCTCAATGGCACTGCTTCTCTCCACCCTCTTTGCCACTCCCTTAGTTACAATGGGCATCGTTACTCATTCATCCGGATCTTTAGACTGCCTTCGTTTACTCTCCTGACTCCCCGCCTTCAGTTCATCTTGCTCACTGAAATCAGATCCCATCAATTGCTTGTTTACAGTCTTCAGTGGCTTTCTGATACCTAAATGACAAAATTCAACCGAGTAAGAAGAGTGTTTGCGGGCAGGCCGATGATTGCATCAACATCGCCCGTGTCCGCTCCTGCCTCTCTCTGCAGGCTCGTCTGCCCCAGCTCTTCTAAATTCCCAAGTGCCCCCTCACTGGTTCTCACCTGTGGGTACTTTACATACTATCTTTCTCCCGGAAGCTTTTCCTACTGTGAAGTAAATCTCAGGACCCACTGTAAACCTTTCTAGTTAACAGGCCGTTTCTGGATTCTGCTGGTGTCCGGTGAGCACACACTTATAGCCTTACTCTGTGGCAACTTGTAGTATCTGTTTTCAGTCTCCTCTAAGCAGCTATTAGAACCTACGCGACAAGAGGCCACACCTTACACACCTTACTCGTCCCTCTAAAGTCCAGAATAAGGCATGCACTCAGGAGGCATTTGATATATATATATATATATGCCTGTTTTGTAATGGTAATTGGGGAATTGGGGAGATGGGTCCGTGGGTAAAGCCCTGTCTATGCAAGCATGAGGAGCTGACTTTGTATCCCCAGCACAAACTGTAAAATCTAGAACTCTAGTGCTATGGGGAGCAGAGAGAAAGGGGTCCCCCTGGGACCTCTGTTAGCTAATCTAGCCAAAACAGGGCAAAGAAGTCCATTGGCAAAATGAACAATGTTTAAAAAAAATGATAGACACATATGATCAGCAATAATTGGACTCGGTGACCTATAAAAGAAAGAGAAGGAGATGAAGTTAGAAAAGGGCTGGGGAGGGTCAGGTCTGGGGAAAACTGGAGGAAGAATCACTGTGGGGGAATATTATCTAAATACGTTGTATTCATGTGTGAAATTACCAAAGAATGAATTTTTAATTTTTTTTTAAAGGTGAGATAGAGATACAGGAGGAGATTCCAATGTCAGCCGCCAGCCACCACACGTGAAAGAGCGGGTGAGTCTACCCACCCACACACATGGACACACACACGTACATGACACACACAAATAGTCAAAGGAAACAAAAATAAGTGAGCAGACCAATGAATGAGCAAACTGAAAGAGAAGAAGCAAGGACTCTTGAAACTTAAGCTGAGGGAAAGAGCAAGGCAGCAGTCACCAGGGGCAGCGACCCAGAAAAGCTCTGGGTACCTGTGGCTTCTTTGTTATTTTCTGGTGACCGCAGATGGGACATAAAACATTCAGAAGCCCGGTGCATCATCGCTTTCGAGAAACGTCTAATTAGCCTAAAAAGGGATTCACGCTGACTGTTAGCCTGCCCTATGTCCCTGCAGATCCCAAGAGAATCTACGCTGTCAGCTATGAAAAGAAACTCCTGCCCGAGGAGAGGCCATATTGTTATCTTATTCCTGGAGACCCAGAGCAGCGGGTGTCTTTATTGTTATTGTCTTTTTTTTTCCTTCTTAAATCCTTAGCTATTGTCCTGGGAACTTCCTGGGCATCGAAATGATGTTTTCTGATACCCAGAACGTTCGTGTTTCCTAGAAAACCTCGTGACAATTCTGGCCAAGATGGCTTTGGGGGGGGGGCACATTTGCACAAACCGCTATCCACTTCCCTGCCCTCTTTCTCACCTGCCACCCCATACCCGGGCGGACACTGGGCTTTTGCTAACAGGGTTAGGCTCCTGGTGGTTAGGCCCAAGAAGAGCATTCAAGCTTTATGAAGCGCCATCCACGCAGTAGGGAATTGTTCTCTGAAACTCGGGCAGGTGGGTACAACGTTAACTTTAATATATCAGACAGGAAGTCATGCAATTCAGATAAATGCTGGTCATCATTTGTCTTCTCACCTAACAGCCTGTCTACGAAATGAGCATTGCCTTGCTCTGGCCTCGTGGTGGTCTCTCAGCTTAGCTGGTTATTCTGCCCATCGTGGATACACTTAGACTTACCAGCGTGCTGTTTTCTTTATTCGCCTTAGACCTGGAGCTCCGCTGAGAGAGTAGTGGGTATGTGGCCCTGCAGACTGCAATGGCCTTCACTCTAAAGCAGCCATCACAGCTGTCCAGTGAACCAATATATATATACAATATATATGTATATATACACACAGAGAGATATAATATATATAACATATAATATATTCTAATATATATATTAGAATTTGAACCGAAATAGAATAAAACTAGTAGAATGGAGATAGGCAATAAAGGGGAACTTATAGAGAGCTTGAGCTAGCAACTGCAATTCCTGGCCAAGATGCATTTGAATAATAAACGTGGAATGTCATTCTGTATACAGAAGCAGAGAGATATTTATCATGATGATAAATACCATGACAATAAAGATAAAATGTTATCACGGGAAGCCATAAAATCCTATGAAGGGTGAAAGATGGAATGAGTGAAGTGATTGAGACCCCGCTGTGGGTCCTCAGACTTCCCTACTATATCTCTCCCCTCCTGAGCTAATTTGAGCACACCTTTGCTCCTGGAACTGAGTGATAAATGGCTCAGGCCTGAAAAATCTAGACTGCTTTGAGAGAAGACCGATGCTATTCTTTAATGAGTATTTCCCATGTGTTCCGTTTAGCGTGTGCTACGTAGCATCTTTGCTCTGATCAAAGTCTTGTTAACTCTACACAGGCTTGGTGTAGGAGGTGATGTATGCTGGGAATATGTTTTATTGACATTGGTTAATAAAGAAGCTACTTAGGGCCATTGCTTAACAAAGTAAAGTCAAGCTGAAAGAGATAGCGAGAGAGTAGGCGGAGTCAGGAGAAGCCATGTAGCCAGATCAGGAGACAGACGCCTCCACCGGAGCCTACCAAAACTTTACCAATAGGCCATGACCTTTGTAGTGATGCATAGATTAATGGAGATGGGTTAGCTTAGGATATAAGAGCTAGCTAGAAAATATGCTTAAGCTATGGGCCAAACAGCATTGCAAATATTTTAGGTCTGAGTGGCCGGGAACAAATGAGCAGCCTCCAACAACATAGGCTAGGATCATGTGGAAAGACAGAACTTCAACTGAGCTCAACTGAAAAAATGCACTCTAAAATTGACCTATGGGCAAGCATTTTCTTATCTAATGATTGATGTACAAGAGCCCAGCCCACTGTGGTCATATTGTGAAAGGTGCTACCCCTGGGCAGGTGGTGTTGGGATATATAAGAAAGCAGACTGAGCAAGCCGTGGAGAACAAGCCAGTAGGCAGCACCCCTCCATGGCCTCTGCTTCAGTTCCCACCTTCAGAGTTCTGCCTTGGCTTCGCTGAATGAGGGACTGTGATAGGAATGTGTAAGCAAACAAATCCTTCTTCCCCACGTTGCTTTTGGTCAGAATATTTTATCAGAACAACAGAAAGCAAGCTAAAATGATGTCATGCAGTTTTAAATCTGCTCCATCCAATGATCTGCTGCTAATGCAAGCTAACCCTTGCCTTACTTTATACATGGGGAAACTCACAGAAAGGAGACAAGGCTTTTTTTATAGTCACACAGATAGAAAAGCAGATTCCACGCAAATCTCACAAACTCGCAAGTCCATGTGTTCCCTCGGGATTGCCCTGCCTTTTTTCCACATAAGTCATGGTGGCTCTTTTCTCCTGGACCTTGTCTGGATGGGGAAGATGGTCAGGCAGGAAGTCAGCTGGAAGAAGGCGCCATGCTTCTTTTATAAGATCTGGTCACTACTATCAATCATTTGGCTATGAAGTACCCCATTCCCAAGGCCCAAGTGTTAAAGACTTGGTCCTTGGTCCACGATGCTACTGGGAGGTGGCAGAAGCTTAAGAGGCGGGGCCTACTGGAATTGATGTTAGACGTTGAGGGTGTCCACTCGAAGGGGATGTGGGGACCCCAGTCCCTTCTCACATCTCCTTTTTACTTCCAAGCCGCTATGTCTCCCGCTGCACTGCCTCACCACAGGATCAAAGACAATGGGGGTCAAACTTCTTGACTAGTGAACGAAATAAACCTTCCCTCCTTCAAATATCTCAGGTATTACGTCTTAGTACTGCAACGCTGACCCCTAGTGTGTTTCCTATTCCTTCGACAAAACCCACTGCTCCAGAATGGTGTCAAAATGGGGAGAATGTCCACAGGTGTGAAGAAGTCGCTGGCAGCAGCTAACCTGGCTAGCTTGCCGAAGGCAGGGGAGGAGACAGGCCTCTTTAACATTTTCCCACAGTTCCCACAATTGCGGAGAAGTCTTATGAAGGAAGGAAGGAAGCCAAGTTCTATACTTGGCTTTGCTGTAACATGGGAGCAGCCATGTGTGGGCCTCTGCCTCCTCATCTGTGAGACAGAAGAGACTGGGTGACATTATAGGGGAGCCTTTAAGAGTCACAGGGCACAAAGCAGTGATAGTAGTAGAACCCTCAACCACGTAAAATGTTATTCCAGGATAATAATGTGAGCTCAGCCCAATTCTCATTGAATTCTCCTAATCAATGTAAAAAGAAAGTTGTTTTAAAAAAAAAAAAGATTTATTTATTATGTGTACAGTGTCCTGTCTGCATGTACACCTGCAGGTCAGAAGAGGGCATCAGATCTCATTACGGACAGTTGTGAGACCACCATCTGGCTGCTGGGAATTGAACTCAGGACTTCTGAAAGAACAGCCAGTGCTCTTAGCCACTGAGCCATCTCTCCAGCCCCTCAAAAAGAAAGTTTCCCATTGGTTGCTTTAATCAATGGCTTTTTATTAGCTGGTAACTTTAAAATCTATTTGTATTGTATTTATTTCGTTATTGCCTTCCAAGCAGCTGATGCTATTGACCCCATTATTGTAACACTGGTTTCCTTTTTAAATAGTTGATTTGAGTAAAAAGTGAAGTTGTGTTTTTTTTTTTTTTTTTTTGAGAGCCAGTGTTCATTGAGAAAAGAAAAAGGAAAGGAAGGTCCAGAGAGTTGACTCAGAGCACTGGCTGCTCTTCTAGAGGACCCAGGTTTGTTTCCCAGCACCCACACGCTGCTCACAACAGTCTGTAGCTCCAGTTCCAAGGAATCCAGCTCCCTCTTCTGGTTTCTGTGGGGATCAGGCATTCACGTGGTGCATGGACAAACATGCAAGAAAAACACTGATACACATAAATAATGTAATAATTATATATTAATGAGTATTATTAAGAATAATTAATAATAATTATTATTAGTTTTGAGACAGGTTTCTCTGTGTATCTCTGCTATCCTGGAACGCACTCTGTAAACCAGGCTCTTCAGACTTAAAGATCCGCCTGCCTCTGCCTCTCGAGTGCTGGGACTAAAGGCATGTGCCACCACGCCTGCCTAAAACTAAATATTTTTAAAAGTTAAAATAAGGAAAGTCATGGTGCTCACAGAGAAAGAGTAGATATGTATTTAAAACCACTCCAGGGGCTGAGATATAGCTCAGTGGTAGAGTGTTTGATTACAATGTGCTAGACCATGGGTTTGATTCTCAGCACCCGATAACACATGCGTACAAACACCCTGTCTATATGGGCTTATGTCTACATAAAATGTTAGCCATGTTGGACCTGTTGGCACCGGCCTGTAATCCCATCTACCACCCAAGAGGCTAGGGCCAGAGAATAATGAGTTCATGGCATGTCTGGGTTCCAGAATGAGTTCAATGCCAGCCTTGGCAACTTAAGGAGACTGTGGCTCAAAATAAAAGTAAGGAGAGGATTGAGTGTGGTTCAGCATAGAGCATTAGCTAGGATATGTGAGGACCCAGGCTCAGTCTCCATCAAAAAGGAAGTAGGTGCAACCCAGCCGTCACTTGGGGTGTAAAATGTTATTACTGCTCCTCCTTGCTGTCCCTCTGAGTGACGGCCACTGCCTTCTCTAACCACCGCAATGTCAACCCTGCTCGGATCTCACGCCATGTCCCCACCCAGGGGATGGTTTCTTCTGGATATCAGCAGTTTTCTTGTTTTCCATCCCGCACGCACTCCTTCTTTACTATTGCCCTATGCATACTAAAAAGCACCAATCTTTGTTTGGTTCATACAGCCAAGGAGGCCAAGTCCACCTCCCTCTGCCGTCTTCCGTCCACAACTCCACATCCACACAGCTGCCAACTGTGAACGTTAATTCTGTCAACTTCACTGGCCCTGGGGTGCTCAGGTGTTTGGTCAAACGTTTATTCTGCGCATGGAGGAGTGAAAAATATACATTTTCACGTTAGTAGAATAAAGCAAGAGATACACCAAAAGGTGGGTGGGCTTTGCCCAGTCTGGATTTCAAAATGTCCTCTGTTCAATTGTCTTACCCTGGGACACTGAGTTTTATTTTTCTAGCTCCCAGATTCAACCGTTCAACCAGTAAAACATTGGCTCTTGGCCCCTGGGCCTGCTGGCTTTCAAACAGCTCCTCTACTGTCTCTGCTGGTCCTGAAGCTCACCTACGGCAAATCTTGGAACTTCTCAGTCTTCACAATCATGGGATCTCAACTTTATAATAAATCCCACCCCCACGTCCTTAGTCCATCATGGGATCTCAACTTTATAATAAATCCCACCCCCACGCCCTTAGTACAACCTGTTCTGGAGCACCCTGACCAGCGTCAGTCCCACAGGTGCTTTTCCTCATCAAGAGGAGAGCTGACTCCATCCAGCTGTCCTCTGGCCCCTTGTGCAACCTTCCTAAGCTGGAAGACTTAAACCTACAAGTTTGCTCACGTATCTCTCAAATCCTGGCTTGCACTGTCCTTATCTGAATGTCCTCTTTCTCCTTCTGCTTGAGGGTGGTGACTAGTACCTCTCTTTCTATCCCCAGAGCCCAGTGCAGTGCCCTCTGTTGTTGAGGAGGTGAATATCACCTCAAGCGAAACAAGGTTCAACATTTGAAGCCGGCGAAAGCTTGACATGATGCTACATAATTGAATTTGAAGACAAATAATACCTGTTTCAAAAGTTACTCCTCTAGAGGCCGTCGACAGCACCTGCGAGATGCTTAGGCAGTGTTTCTGTCACCTGCAGAGTTTTAAAAGAAGTCTCGTGCCAGATCTCACCCTGGAACAACTACCTAAAAGGCTCTGGGGTGCTTTGTAGGCAGTATTGTTTTTAACCTTCCCAAATAACTCTTACAGGCAGTTGGAGTTGGAAGTCACAGCCCGGAGGGAATGCAGGTGAGCTGATTTGGGTTTATATGAGGGATTGACTTCTCTTGAATGAGAGACTCCAGTGCTGGAGAGATGGCTCAGCTGTCAAGAGAACTGGCTACTCTTGCCAGAGGACCCAGGCTGGGTTCCCAGCACCACAACTATCTATAGCTCCAGGTCCAGGGCACACATGTATGTTCATGTAAACACACATACACAGAAAATATAAATAAATAAATAAATAAATAAATAAATAAATAAATAAATAAAGGCTTCAGTGTATCTTTGGTTGCACAAAGGAAGGTCAGATGTAAGTGAAAAATTACACCAGTAACTAGTATTTATTGACCACTTACTCATTCCTTCTGATACCCAGAGAAATAAGCACTGTTACTGGGTATCATTGCACGTTGTGCAAACGGAGACTAGGAAATGGGAGAAGCCCTTGAATTTACAGAGATCACCAAGGAAGAGAGCTGAGGTGAGGCGATATGAACCCAGATACCCAGGAGGCTTCAGAGCGCCTGGAAGATTTGGCGCTCCAGTGACTCTTGAGTGTATGTGCCAATGTGCATGCGTGTTGTGGGCATGCACACAGGCATGCACATATCTAAGGCTCTCTTCTCGGCTGTGCTGGTGATTGAACTCGGGGCCTCGTGTGCATATTAGGCCGGTTCCATACCACTGTGCTGTGTCCCTGGCCCTGGAGCTTGGGGTTGGGGCCTGGCTAAACAGAGAGCAGAAGACCTCTGATAGGGGAAAAAGCAGGACCTTGGGGCATGGTGACGGGGTAGGCTGAGGCGACAACATTAGGGAGGGCGTCTCAGGAGAGGGTAGAACCCATGGGCTTCAGATGGTAGTTTCAGCATGCTGACTTGCCAAGGTTCTCCCTTACGCCAATTGCCAGCTTTAGCTAACTAAGTTGTGGTAACTCTGGGAAAGGGCCCAATTAGGGTGGGATAGCAGAGGGGTGCTCTCTACACGGTCCTCCCTGAGGCCAAAGTGGTGAGCACTGTTCATCCAGAATCCCAGAAGTATAAAGTATAAAGTGAAGAGCCGAGTATCACTGGGGACGCACAGGAAGCAGACTAAGGCAGAAAAGACCCCGAGACTACAAGAACAGGAGTAGTTTACCTGGTTAGGGGGGGGACCCTGGTACCTACTATCCAGAGACCCTAGTGAACTGGGAGGTCTTCTACAATATTCCAGGCCATTGTTAGTGACCCATCAATACAAACAGAAGCTATAAACATGAACTTAAGTAACCTTCTAGCCCCCACCCTCAATTAGGGCCCAATAGCTCACAGGTGATCTTCGGGAAGTCCGACCCTACCTTTGGTTAGAGAGTGAATCCCCAGCTTGACCTGGGAAAAGTTTCCGCTCCCGATCTCCCCTCGAATTCGATAGAAGCCTATGCGTTTGCCCAACGTGATCTCCCTCATCACCTTCTCATCTTGGCACATGTCCTGAGTTAGTTTCTCGAAGGGCGTCAGGTGGCGGGGCTGGTCCTCCTCGCCCTCCTGGGCGCACTCGGTCTGACAGCTGCTCTCCGTGCTGTCCCGCCGGTCCCACCTGTCACAGTGTGTGTGCACCAGGCCGCCTCCATTCACAAACACCGCAGTCATCGTCCACGCAGGCTCATGTGTCCATCTCAGCCCAGAGCCACGGTCAGGGCAACTTGTAAGGCAGGCAGATGTGAGCTGAGGTCTCCCGGAGCAGCGTCCATGAGAGCTCTGAGAGTGAGCAAAATTCCAGCGGGGCCTCACTCCTGGCCCTTCACGCCTTCCCTCACTCACCTCAGCTTTCCAAGCACTCGCTGGGGAAGCTAGATGCAGAGGTGGAATCTGATGTTCTGTCGTCTAAGTGGCTGCGATGGGGGACAAAGGCTCCGTTTTATTTCCCTGTGCGACCGGGCAGTCTCGCACTCCAGAGTGCAAAAGCCCTTTGGAGGCCCCCGAGTCCCCGCAGCGGGTGCTCGTCGCTGACCTTCATATTGTGTTTCTCTTGCCGTCAAATCGCAGGACCCTGGGGACTTAATAATCTGAACTCCAAGAAAGGAAGAGTCTTGTAAGTCAGCCTCTGGTCACACAGGCAGCGAGAGGATTAAATCCGCACAATGTCACTTTAGCCGGCCTTTATTTAGATGAGCCCTCTTCTAAGCCCTGAGCTGTCCTGAAAATTTGGCAGACGACGGCTCGTCCTGAGGACAGAGAGTAAAATAATTAGCGCATTCGAACGTGCCGCACAGGAGAATGTGAGACCGCCTCGTGAACGTTTTTCTCAACATACTCTGCGAGTTTGTGAGTCTTATTGATAGTAGATGCTAAATTACATACGGTCTAACAAAAAGAGAAGTCAACATGCACACATGCTCTCCGTGCCAGCTTTAGGAAACCTAGATTGTCCATGCGTCTCAAGCAAGGCAACTCTGTTTCTTGAAGTTTAGGAAAATACACATGTTGTATTAGTTCGGTTTTTTTTAAAAAATCGATTTTTTTAAAAAAATACAAGATAGCAATAATGACAACGTTTATCGATTCTCAAACTGCCTTACATTTTTGCGAATCTTTCTTATCTCCTTTAACGCCGTCATATTCCAGTACAGCGTCTCCTTCTCTAGTTGTTTTTGTTCTCTCTGTTTTGCCATTGACAAAGGCGACTTTTCTCCTCTGCTCATTTTTTCCTTATATTTCTGATGGGCTGTTCATCTCATGGGCCATGTCCATGTGAGGGACAGAAACCCAGGGCAGCACGGCTAAGGTGCCAAGGCTGCCCTGTGGACCGCATTCCAGACTTAGCCTGCACCCCCTGTTCCGTTCATCGTCTGAGACTCCCAGAGCCCTCTGAGATGTTCACAGAATAGCACTAAGCATCATCTCCCTGAATCCCCTTGGTGTTTTGATTATTTTCCGAAATGTCACTTCTCCGTGAAGGTGGTAAGCACAGCCTGTCCCCACGTCCCCTCCCACAGCACGGAATGCTGGGCTCTCTGTGTTGAGAGCATTCCCTAAATGTGTCATTTTTGAACTTGAGAGTTTTTTTTTTAACTAAAAATTTGGAAAAAAGGAAAAACACATCAACAAACAAACAAAAAGACCCAACTTAACAGATTGCCTTGGAAATACAATTTCTAGTCTGCTTGAAGAAATTGTGTTATTATTATAGATAGGGCTGCCTTATTGTTATTACGGGCTAAGTATGGGACTGCTATCAGAAAGGGAACTTTGTGCCCAATACTCCTCCTATTCCTGGATATGGGGACATGAAGGTAGATGAAGGTTACAGGGTTATAAGGGGCCACTTAGCAATAACTAATACAGCTCTAAAGTAGAATGGTTCAGATGCTAAAAACACTAAGGCGAAAAAAGTCAAAAGTCCCTTTCCTGGATTAAGGGGATTTCAGGCACTAATTAGTAATTGTCCTAGGTTCACAGACTCCTTTGAGACACTAACAAAATCTATGACCAGGAAAAAGCACACCCACACAATCTGCATCCAATGTTAGAGAGTTCACAGGCATTCTGAAACTTGTCTCTGGATATCTGGCTAAGCTAAGTTCAAGTGACACTAGACACGGACGGTCAGATTTGCAACGCGGAGCTCACAAGAGACAGGGGTAGCGTCAACCATGGTTCTGAAAGAAACTTTAGCTTAACCCATGCGAAAGAGAAGGGCTAGTCTGGGCAGAGTAAGTCAACTAACCCATGCAAAAGAGAAGTCTGGGCACAGTAAGTCACTTACAAGGCAGCAGGAGCTGTGAAGAACTCTCGGCTCTGCACCCTCTTGGAGTGCCTCCTCTCTGGGCTGCGGCTGTCAGTGGCCTATTTTACCACAGCTAAATAAATAAAGAAGGTGTGCTTTGTTCTTTCTGAGTGCGCCAGGACTCTGCACAGTGCCTGGCGCTCATCTGATAAGTTTATTAAAGAAGAAATGAATTAAGTTACCCAATGTTAGCTTTTAGTCTGGTTCAGTAGAGGCAAATACCTTTTTTATTTATAAGCTAATAACACTAGCCCAACATTTAATTATCTCAGAAAACTCGCTTCAGCACATTCTTTCCAAAGCCTGGGCTACGCTGTAGCAGCTGTTGGGATTCCTGACCCCACCTTCCTGTGTGAGGAAAAGCTTAGCTGTAGTTCTATCATCTGACTGGGAAGTGGTGCTGGACCCCTACTAATGCCTCTCCTTGCCCTTGCTCCCTCCAAGAGGTCTACTCTTCCCAAGTCCTCAGGACTCCAGGCACCTGCTTTCTCCCACACAATTGCTGACCCAGGACTCATCCTCTCCTCCTCTGGCTCCCCAACACTCTCATTGTGGGCTCCACTTGTGCCCTGGGATTGCAGTGTTCTAACCTCACTAACCAAATTGACTTCGGGGGCCTCCTAGAAACAATAAGTCCCCCTTCTCCTGGCTCCACATCGGGGAGAGATCAGATACGGCTGCTGACAGTGGCCAACTGTATTGTGGTTTATGAGTTGTAGACCCTCAAGTTAGATTTCTTGCAACATGGCCTTAAACCGATTCTCTTTTTTTCTTAAAAGCCAGGAAAACAATTAATCTTCTATTTAAATTAGATAAAGAAGCTTTTACAGATTTACAAGAATTAGGTTTGTATTGAAGATGAATTGAAACTCATTGATAATGCCAATGATCCAATTAGGGGGAAAGGAGCCCTTTTCTACTCCAAAATAAATCACATAAATAGATATAAACAAAATAATTCACATAAATAGATATAAACAAAAGCATGAAACACCGGGGGCAGGGGTGGGGTTGAGTGTCTCAGTGGTTACAAGGCTGAAGATTGCAGAGCCGAAATCGTGGTGATGGCTTGAGTGTGGGAGAGCAAGCTCCCAGCCCATACTTCTCCAAAGAAGGCTAAACGGCGCTCTGCCCTCCTCTCCCTGCCCAGTTCAAGAAGAACCCTGGGCACAGGAGGGAGTATTAGGTAAAACTTGTTTACAGAATCCCATTTCCTTCATCTTCCTGCACCTGCAGTTTCTGGAAAAGAGAGGACTAACCATCTAAACCTCTAGGCAGGGGATTCTCATTGTCTGGACTAGCTCCAGAGGAAAAGTCCCCCCCCCCCCCGCCCCCCCCCCCCCCNGTGAATGGTCAGTCCCAACACTCCTCTCTCTCTCTCCTCCCATCTTGCCTATAGATATTCCAGATCTTTCCAACTGTCTTCAACTACCAGCCTAGGCTATGGATCCTGCTTTCCAATCCAGTACTCTGCCTCTTGTCTGGTTATGGGAACTGCTCTAAGTCACTTGGGTTCCATCAGCAGGGCCAGAACTTGCAAGAGCAGGGCCAATGTACTTGCAAGAGCAAGATTGTAAATACATGTCTTCCGGACTTGGGTCTACCACAATCATAAATGGTCTAGAGAAACATACGACTCAGGGAGATATTCTATTGATGCCACCCTCAGAGTTTCTCCAGAGGACTGCCAGAGAGAGAGAGAGAGAGAGAGAGAGAGAGAGAGAGAGAGAGAGAGAGAGAGAGAGAGAGACCACATTTGGAGACTGTGCAATGCAAAAGCTCTCTTGAGTGCCCATTTCACAACCCTTGGGTGCTAGAGCCAACCACCCACCCACCCGGCCACACATACACATGAGAGAGAGACAAAAAGGGAGAAAGAGGAGAAAGAGACAGAGACACAGGGACAGAGAAACAGGGCAGAAAGACACAGAGAGAGGAAGAGAGAGAAAGAGATTGTGAGTTTGTTTTTAACCCAGTCTTAGTTTCTTCCTAGTAGAGTGAACGGCCACACAAGAGGCACCAATAGAAGGGCTCCAAAATGAAAGAGACCGCACCCACCCAAACCACCATGACAACCAAGAGGAACTTAAAGGAAACAGAACAAGAAGGAAGCAGAAAGCATCCATAAAATCAAACCAAAACACTAAAACTTAAAAGATCACTCAGACATGAGAGAGATCTCTTGAGAATTAAATTATTTACTTGAAGAATCTTATTTTTTTAGTCTAGAAGAGATGAGCAATAGAGAATAAAAAAAAATCTGTCAATCAAATTAGAAGTCCCAACATCTGATTATCAGAATTCCCAGTCATACTGCAAATTTCTCAATAATAACAATCATTAGGAAAAAAAAAATCCAGGTGGTGGTGGTGCATGCCTTTGATCCCAGCATCAGGAGGCAGAGACAGAAGGATCTCTGTGAGTTCAAGGCCAGCCTGGTCTACAGAGCTAGTTCCAGGACAGCCAGGGTTACACAGAGAAACCCTGTCCTGACAAACATGTGTCATTATGCACTTGAATTGCTAATAAACTTGCTAATAATTGCTAATAATGACTTTTCTAAGTCAGTCTTAAGAGAGGAGAAGCTCCACACACTCTCACATTCTACTAGAATGAAAATCAGAATAAAAGAATGCCCAGGAAGGTTAGATCTGCATAGCTGTGTGGGTCCATGAGGGAAAGCACGTCCACTGTGCAAAATTTTATTTCCACCCCCTCCCCAGGGACTTACATTAGGCCTCTGTCAATAGAAATCCTACTTAGAGTCTAAAGGGCGGCTACCCTCAGTGCATATCTTGACTGCTCTTTAGTGCTAGATCATGTTGAAAATTAAACAAGTAATGGAAGTTAAGGTAATGCTTAATTTCAGAGGGAAATCTCCCATTTTTCAGATGCAGGTAGTTCCCATCGTTGTTTTTACCAGGTTTTTTTTTTTTATGGACCCTAGTAAGAACTTAGACACTCAGTCAGACAAAAAATATGGAGTCATGTCATCATAGATCAAAGTATCCGGAGGAGCCAGAATGGACCTTAATTACAAGCTTACCGCTGCCACACAGCAATGCATTAAATAAGATGAAAGCAAACAGGGCTTACTTGGTAATTTATTTTCTAGACTTGCAACCCACTGTGAAAATAATATCAAAGGAAGCCATCTTGCCTTTGTTCTCTTTGTCTCTGTTTCAAAACTTCTGGGCCAGGCTTTCAGACAGTCCCTTTGTTGGTTGGCAGGGTCAGGCTCGCTTAGAAGAAAATCTGGGTGCTTTTTTTTTTCCCTATATGTGGCAACAAGATTTGGTGATAATCAGGCTGTGGTTGTAATCCTTCCCAGACACATTACACCCTCACACAGAGATCGTTAACAAACACAGTTCGTTTGAAAGTTTAGCATTTAGAAATAATTTGCGCCATCTTTACTTTTGGCCTTAGTTCTTAACATACACAATGAGATCCCCATGGGGAGCAGCAAAGACATTTTGAAGCAAATGTAAACTCGCTATGAACTGCTTCTACGCAAGTGCCGCCGCTGCTACTCTGTAACACAGCTGCTTCCCGACTTGTTATCACAGGGTGCTTTCCCCAGCTGCTCAGCCTGGGTCTTCCGGAGGCCACCCACACTCACAATCCAAGGTCCAGATGTAGCCTACAGTCAGATGGGCCTACGTCAGCTCTCTTCCCATACTGAGTTCTACCACACCGGAGAGCCCCACGACCATTGAGATCCCAGGCTGAAACATCTGTGATAGGGTGCCCTACCTAGATGACCCCTCACAATGCCCTTCGCATGCTAAGCCAGCCCTTGCTCCACTCCAGCTGGGTGATCATGCAGGAAGTCAAATCTTGTAATCCCCCAAAGAAACTGGCAATTGAGAGTTTTTGTTGTTGCTGTTGTTGTTGCTGTTGTTGTTGATACGCTCTCTAAATCTGTAAATGGTGAGTTAAATATGTTTAAAACATAAGTAAATGGAACCGAAGGGTTGGACCAGGGTTGTGTGGTGTGCCCTTTTGTGCAGATGCACAGACCATGTGTGTGCATGCGCAGGCCATTCAACGGGGCATCGTCTTGTGTAGAATGCCTAGCACTTCAAACCACAAATATTCTTTTACAGAAGCAAAATTTAGCGACAATTTAAAAATTATATTGTATAGGAACAGGACGGGGAGGTGACTCAGTGGGTGAAATGCCTCTCTTTCAAGCATGAGGACATGAGTTTGGACCACCAGCCCCTGTACAAAAGCTGGATGTGGTAGTCAGTATCTATCTCCTAGCACCCGGGACTCAGAAAATAGACAGACCCCAGGGGCCTATGGCCAGCCAGTCTAACCAACACAGAGGGCTCCAAGACAGTGAGAGGCCCTGTCTTGAGAGTGATGGAGACCCCTCGCATCAACTTCTGACACATCTGCCATGAATGAACGCCCTGGCAACACTGTGAAGTACGCTGTCTTCAGTCCTCTTTCACAAGGGCAACTGAGGTCAACAACGTTGCCTTTGGTTTTTCCACTGTTGGCTTCTTGACTGCCAGAACTGAGTGTTTAGGTCACCTGACAGTCTATCAACCACGCGTTTCAAAAAATACTAGGAAGAGAAAACACCACAATCGAATAGAAAGACTCCAGGTTCCTGGATGCGGAATAGAAATTTAAATCCCATTTATGATTCATTTTGCAAGCACAGATCTCCCCATCATCTTGAAAAGGCAATGCTTGCCTTCAAACAAGCAGGGAATGACGTGGAGATAGTGTGCCACACACCCAACCACGAGCAGGTAGCCCTGAGCAGAAAAACAAACACGGTCCCCGTGTCCCCAGAAATAGCTGATTTAGGAAGCAGTGTGGGAACACTCATACTTATTTGCAACTCACAGCTTATTTTTAGGGGACTAAAATGTTTGCACATCAAAGCCCAGACTGCTCCTTTGCTGCTTGGTGATGTCACTTCGTTCCAGAGGGATATAGTCTGGAAGATGTGGAGAAGATGTGAAGCACATGGGCCATGGGATCAGGGAATTCAAGAAAACCTTTTCTATTTGAGCCAAGCTAAGGAAAGTCTATCGTTCACGAGCACTTACTGCTGTGAGTGAGGGGAGAATACTGCACACACTTTTATTATTAAAAAGTTCGAGTGCAGGGGCTGGAGAGATGGCTCAGTGGTTAAGAGCGTTGCCTGCTCTTCCGAAGGTCCTGAGTTCAATTCCCAGCAACCACATGGTGGCTCACAACCATCTGTAAAGAGGTCTGGCGCCCTCTTCTGGCCTTCAGGCATACAGACAGGATATTGTATACATAATAAAATAAATAAATAAATAAATAAATAAAGTTCGAGTGCATTTGAAAGCCTTATCGAGGCTCCCCTGTCTGACTGATCCCTGCACACAGAACAGGCAACACACTTGAGATCAGGGCTGAAGATCAAGCCCAGGGCCTCATGCATCCTGCGTTAAGTCTTCTGCCTGAGAGATTCCTCCAGCCTTTGTTTGCTTTTAGGGTTCCCAAGATTCAGCATGCAGCCATTTTTGAAAGCCCCTGTTTTACAGCACAGAAACCTGAGCCAGGCGTGCTGCTATCTGAAGGCTGTATTTTCCCATTTCTGCTGTGGCTGGACTTGGCTGTATGCCTGCATTTCAGTCAGGGACTATGAGAGACAACTGGAGAGAGGCATACCTGGTCCTCTTGCTTCCTTCCATCTTCTGGCTGGCTGGAATGTGGACACAATGGTGTAATAGAAATCACCAAGATGGAAGCCAAGTACTGAGGCTGGCAGAGCCACAGAGAGAAGTGTGGATGCCATCATAATGGACTGTGAGGTGCCATAGGCCCAAAACAACACGGAGAAATGAACGTGAATTGAAACTCCTGAAACCATGAACCAAAATAATGTTTACTCCTATTAATTTATTTTACCACATCATTGTTTGTTTTTTAAGACAGAGTTTTTTTTTTTTTTTTTTTTTTTTTTTTGTAGCCTTGGCTGTCCTGGAACTAGCTCTGTAGACCAGGCTGGCCTCAAACTCACAGAGATCCACCTGTCTCTGCCTCCCGAGTGCTGGGATTAAAGGTGAGCCTCCATTGCCTGCATTTGCCACAGATATTTTACGACAGTGAGAGAAAGCCAACTGGTGGGGCTTGATGGTGCACACCTACAATTCAAGCACCCAAGAGGCTGAGGCAGGGGCATGTGAAACAGTCCAGTCTACATACCAAGCCTCTATCTCATAATAACATGTATATAGATAAAAACCAAACAAACAAAAATAAAACCAGGAGAAGCTGACTAATCCAGATTCTGCCTTCTTTAAGCAATCTGATGGTTGTGCAAAGAGGTGCCTTGGTTTCTTACATCCAATTCCATTCTGTCTGGACATTTTACAACATGAATAACTACTTCTATAATTAAAATTTATACCTGTCTACACCTATCTATCTGTCTATATAGAGATAGATATAGAGGATGAATAGAAATAGACAATAGATAGATGATGGATGGTGAGCCCAGGACAGAAAATCAACTGCAGAAACTTCACATTTTAGTTTTCTGGTACTGCAGACTATTTCAAATATTACACAAATACCTTTGTGTAATCTAATTCACAAACCTTAGTTTTATATGTTATCCTGTGGGAGAAAGAACAGAGATCCACAAAGGTATGCCGCCGTAACTTCTGAGTAAAAAGTTAGTTTCAACAAACAGTATTATCAATTTATTTATTTAAATGTTCATTGCAGGATGTGTGTGTGTGGTCATGTGTGGAGGACAGAGGAGAGCTCTGTGGAGTCAGGTCCCTCCTCCCTTTACAGGGGTTTGGGGGAATCGAACTCAGGCCAACAGACTTGCACAGCAAGCCTCTTTACCTGCCAAGCCATCTTGCTGGCCCAAGCCATCCTTACTTTTCCAGTAATACTGTCAATTAAGTAATGATGGACATTTCAAGCTCGAGAATTTTTTGTCTGTATTTGGCAAATGTGTTCTGCTTTATAGCACACAAGCTTTAGGGGAAAGGAATTTAAAGGAATTTGTACTTTCATATTTTTTCAGTGTCTTTAATGAAAGGTGTTTCTATTCACTTCTAAAATACTGTGGGTCTTACGCAGAAGACAGCAAGAGTGTTCTTCCATTAAACACTATCAGGAGATGCTGTGAGCTGAAACCACCAAAGGGGGACTTTGCGATCGCTGGCTTAGGGTCAGAATTAGGGCAGGCCTTGGCTTCCCACTGGATGTCCCTGTGTGTTTTTACCAGCAAGTGAGAGGACCGGACCCAGGATGTCTTTGGCTCACTTGGCTCCAGACCTTCAGGGACTCTGGATTTAGCAAGGCTAGCAAAAGTTTCAGTAATGTCACATTGCCCCCTTCTGGACCTTTGAAGTATCCACATGGATCAAACCATCAAAAAGCCGTAAACCACACCGAGCCTGCTGGAATACTATAGCACAGTCAGTCCTCTTTTTCTGCCGCACACAACTTAGAAGGCAAGCCTGGAAGAACTCTGATTCTTGGGAGACAATCCAGAAAAGGCTCTCAAGGTGTGAGAAGCAGTGATTCTCACTTCATATTAAGAGTGCCGAAGACTCAGAGCATGGAAAACAGAGTGACTTTGCATGGTTGGGTGTCAACCTAGAGAAAAGGCAAGCAAGCACATGCTCGCGCGCGCGCACACACACACACACACACACACACACACACAGAGCTGGCATGCTGATTTGGCACACAGCATTAGCTTTATGCTCTTAGTTGCATGCATTCCTACCTCCTGAATTCTTCATAGGCCAACTTCTCCATTGCCTCCCTCTCCAAATTCCCCATCCTATTGATTCAGGAATCGAAGTCTTACCTAATATATACCCTGGGATTCAAGACTCCCTCCTTTCTGGTTTGTTGCAGATTGCCTGTGACTTTTTAACCCTAGATGAACTGAGAGAGTCTAGATACACTGACAGCTAGAGAGGACAGGAGTCCAGCTCCTCCTGCTTGCCTGGGACTGTCTAATGGCCCCTAAAGGCAGCTCATTCTAGAAATGATTTGTTACGAATGTACAACCCCCACCTGGTACCGTTTCTCCTCTCACTCCCCACTGTGTATTTTCTTCTGAAGTCATCTCAACAAGTCTTCAGTCACACGCGGTACCCATGTCCTCAGTGACTCATTCTGCCCTCCTTAGGTCTCCCTGCTCCTGTGTGATGGCTCCTGCCTCGCTTCCTCCACTCCAGCCCAAGCTCATGTTTCCCTCTGCTACGTACTGACGGCACATGAGAGCTGCGTGCCGGTGTCTGGTCTTTGCCTGAACACAGCTCCCTGTCATTTGGGTGGGTCAAGCGCCCTCTCAAGTTGTCCTTGAGACCGTATTGACAATTCAGACGGTGCCCCCACCTTTACTCATACCATGCATACATTAGGTCTTCTCCAGGAGAACTTGCCTGGATGTCAAGGAGTGGGATCGATATTTAGATTAAAATCGGAGAATGAAACTTCTGAATTTTTTCCCCTCCAGAGTAGTTCCTCTCCCAGCTTTCCCTGTTTGGTAAACGGCAAAACATTTTTCTACTGAAGTCACAGACATTGACCCCTCTCTTCCCTTACGTTTCATATTGAGTCTGTGTTGGCCTTCCGTCAGAGACTACCCGGAACACAGCCCCTTGCCACCACTACCTAACCACCACCAGCTTTTGCTTGATTATCTTTTGCCCACTGGAGAGATGGCTCAGTGGCTAAAGGTACTTGTCACCAAACCTGATAACTCAAACACACATACCCACAAAATAAGTCATTTTAAATGTAAAAATTGAACAGAAACACAGCTCTTTTTGCCCCTGCATGCCCATGACCTACCACAAATGGGGCCTGTTTCAAACGAAGTACCCAGAAAGAGCCTCTAAAAAGACATCAGATCAGGTCATTTCTTAAAACCCTTTGAAGGAGGGCGATGGTGGCTCCCACCTGTATCCCAGCAAAGGGAGGCAGAGGCAGGTGAATCTCTAAGTTCAAGGCCAGCCTGGTCTACAGAACAGGTTTGCGGACAGACAGGTCTACACAGAGAAACCCTGTCTTGAGATTTAAAAAAAAATTTTTCAAAACAAAACAAAACCCCTTTGATAACTTTCCATTTTATTCACAGTAAAAGCTTACAATGTCCTCCAAAACTCTTCCACATGGGGCCCCTTTCCCCTCTGAGGTCACCTCCCCCAATAGCCGCTCTACTCACCCGCACTCTGCCTCTCCTCTTCTCTCCTCATTCTTAAACGCACTAAGCCTGCTGTCACCTCGGCCAGCGCCCGCAGACTCTGTGAGTCTGATTTCACTCACCACAAACCAAAAGGAGCTCTCTCCTGTACTTCCGACACCTGAAGCCGTGTGGTTTTCCTTCACTGCTTTATAGTCGTGACTCATTATGTCAGATGGTCTCTCCCACCAGATCGCGTGTTTCTTAAGGGCAGTGACCCTGCCTGACTTATTTAGACTACAGTAATCTAGACAGGGTGTCTTAGTTGGGTTTCTATTGATGTGATACCACGACCGCAGGGCTGGCGCACACCTTTAATTCAGCACTCGGGAGGCAGAGGCAGGCAGATCTCTGTGAGGTGGAGGCCAGCCTGGTCTTCAGAGCAAGTTCCAGGACAGGATCGATAGATACTGAGGAAACCCTGCCTTAAAAAACAACCAGCCAACCAACCAACTAACCAACCAACCAACCAACCAAACAAACAAACAAAGACCACTACCAACAGTAACTTCGGGAAGAAAGGGTTGGTTTGATTGTATAGCTTATAGTCCATTATTCATGGAAGTCAGAGCAACAGCTGAGGGAGGGACCTGGAGGCAGGAACTGAAGCAGATGCCGTGGCAGAATGCTGCTTCCTGGCTCGCTTCTCCTGGTGACAAGTCAACTGGGTAGTTTTATAAATAAAAACGGAAGTCAACATTTCTCTCAGCCCATACACAGTAAGTAAATTGAGACTGATTAGACTTGAGCTCTAAGCTTAGGTGAGAGAAGTATATGCAGGCAACATCTTCAGAATTCTGCTGAGCAGGGGCTGCAGAGATGGCTCAGAGGTTAAGAGCACTGCCTGTTCTACCAAAGGTCCTGAGTTCAATTCCCAGCAACCACATGGTGGCTCACAACCATCTGTAATGGGGTCTAGTGCCCTCTTCTGGCCTGCAGGCATACACACAGACAGACAGACTATTGTATGCATAATAAATAAATAAATAAATAAATAAGAATTCTGCTAAGCATTTTGGACTAGACACAAAATCCAAAGAAAGAAAACAAAGTAGATGAATAGACTTTATCAGAATTAAAATTATCTGGGGCACTGGAGAGATGCCTCAGAGGTCCTGAGTTCAATTCCCAGCAACAGCATAATGACACACAACCATCTGTAATGAGATCTGGTGCCCTCTTCTGGCTTGAAGGCATATATGCCGGCAGAACATTGCATATATAATAAATAAACAAATCTTCAAAAAGAGAATTAAAATTACCTGGATATTAAAGAGAAGCCACTAAGAGCCAGATGTGGCAGGGTATGCTACACTTAAAATCCCAATATTTGGGATGGTGCCTAGAGCAAAAAGATTGCAAGTTCAAGGCTAGTGTGGGCATCAAGAGACTGCCTCAAACTAACCACAACAATAAGACACCATTAAGAAAACCAACAGGCTGGGAGGCAGAGGCAGGGACATCTCTGAGTTCAAGGTCAGCCTGGTCTACAGAGTGAGTTTCAGGGCAGCCAGGGCTACACAGAGAAACCCTTTCCAGAAGAACAAACCAACCAACCAACCAACAAACAAACCAATAACAAAGAACCATTAATGACCAAAGAGTGAAGAAACACACTGCCAATGCTAGCCAGCAAACAGACCTGGCTAACAGAGTTCAACCTAGACTTTTAGAGGAGTTGAAGGGAGGTTTGCTCTTTTGTTAGCGCCAGGTTTCAAACTCAATACCCGGCAAATGGGTGTAACACAGGGAGTCTTCAGTACCATATTTAGTTGCTGCTCTTACTTTATAATCTCGAGGAACTTCCATAAGTTAATTTATGTCCCCTCCAAAGTCAGAAACGGAGGATTAGAGTAGCGCAGTTAAATAACCTGTCCGGGCTCATTCAGGTGCGAGAATCTAGGAATTCTTACTGATGATCAGCTTCTCGGTCAGTTTATTTTCAGGTCTCTATAAGCACTAGCATTTGTTCAGCTAACAAACATTTATCAACTGTCCACCATGGGCCATTGATTCCTTTTTCCCCAATGTCCTGAACATCCACTGTGTAGCTGAACAGAGATAATCACTCCACTATTGAGGTGAGAATATTAAGTACCAATGTGCACCCCGTGTCTCTGGTGTGGAGACTGGCAAGGACAGAGCTCAGGTTCTACACTAAGACAGTTAAATTATCAAATGTGTTTCAAGGAGATCAGGTAAGGTAAACAGGTCACAACACACGTGTATTTTCTTGGATAAATATCTATTTGGATCCTTCAAGTGTTTTCAGAATTGGTTATTTGGAGGCTGAAGAGATGGCTCAGCAGTTAAACACTTGCTGTTCTTTCAGCAGACCCGAGTTCAGAAGATATAACACCCTCTTCTGGTCTGAGGGCACTTTTACTTATGTGTACACACACACACACATGTACACACAGACGTTACACACACAACAAACACACACGCATATACACAAAAAATTGAAACTAAAACAAATGATTTTTAAATTTAAAGGTAGCTCATTCAGTTTTATTGTTACATTTGTTATTTCCAGATTTTTGACCACTTATGGTGGCATACACCAACCGGTAAGATTTGCTGAAGGTGAAGGCAAGAAGATCACAAATTCCTTATTGGATACATGATTTACAAAAACGCCTTTTTTCCCTTTTCTGTGAGTTTCCTTTCTTGATATTGACCTTTGAAAAAGCACAAATTCTTATTTTTTTCTTGAAAAAAAAGTATACATTTTGATGATGCCCCCATTTCTCTGTTTTTATCTTTTATTATTTTTACTTTCGGTATCCCATTTAAGACACTGTCACCTAATCTAAACTCAGGAAAATTTATCCTTGTTTTCTTCTAGAGTTTTAATATTTTAACTCTAATATTTGTTGCATCTTGAATTAAGTTTGTTTATAGTGTAAGGTAAGGGCTTAATGTCATTCTTTTGTATGGTGGCTAGCTCCTTATATTTTAGCTATAATTCTTTAGGTTTCTCTGCTGTTCTTGTTTTTAGTATTTTTTGTTTAGTGTTGCTCAATTGTTTACAATGGACGCTGTAACTTAGTAGAAATTGTTGTAAATTTCTGTTAACTGTAACAATAGCTAGAAATTTTCCCTCCTTTGTAGCTCCATTCTGTCTATTTATATTATTATATTGCTATGTCTATGTGTTCAAATATGATAAATCATTGTTTTATTTTTTTCTATAATTGTGTGTATTTTCTTATTGTTAGGCAGGGTCTCACGTATCCCTGCCTGCCCGTCACGAGGCTGAGACTGACCTTGGAATTCCGACCCTTTCACCTGTACCTCCTTAGAGCGCTGGCATAATAGGTGTGCTGGGCACTGAGCCAGGGCCTCGGGGATGTTAGGAAAACACTCTGCCAATTGAGCTACGTCCCCAGAACTTTTATGTCTTTTAAAGAAGTTGAAACTAGGTTTATTGGTACGGTCCCATAATCCCAGATACTCAGGAGGCTGAGGCAAGAAGGGCACAAGTTCAAGGCCTGACCAAAGAACTTAATAAGGCCTTGTCAAAAGAAAGGATGGGAGAGGGGAGGGGAAGGGAAAAGAGGGAGGAAGGAGAGGGGGGAGGGGAAGGGAAGGAAGGAGAGAAAAAGAAAAAAAAGGCCAGATGAGAACCGTTAGCAAGTATAGATAGTCTCAGGTACTATTACAAGCCCTGAGTGTGAAGAAACACTCTCTGCTTTGGTCTGTAGGCAGCATCGTTGCTCAGCTGCGATGTATACAAATGAATGAATAATGATCCCCATACAGACATTAGCACATGACCGCAGAAAGTGCCGTCAGATACAGACACACATAATATTCAGAGAGTTGTGATTTAGGGGGGCAGTGACATGCAGAGGGAGAATTGAGGAGATTGCTTCTAAGCAGAGAGATCTATGGGAAAGGCTCTTCAGCTCTGTGCGTACTGTGTGCACAATAAATGTCCGGGAACGAAAGACGCGTCCTGTGGTTGTACAGATCTGGGAGGACAAAGCAGAAGACTTTTAGTCTTAGAAATCCCTGTGCTGTCAGGCGGTGGTGGCGCACGCCTTTAATCCCAGAGGCAGGGGGGATCTTTGTGAGTTCAAGGCCATCCTGGTCTACAAGAGCTAGTTCCAGGACAGGCTCCAAAACCACAGAGGAACCCTGTCTTGAAACAAACAAACAAACAAGACAAGACAAAAAAAGAAAAGAAAAGAAAGAAGGGAGGGAGGGAGGGAGGGAGGAAGGAAGGAAGGAAGGAAGGAAGGAAGGAAGAAAGAAAGAAAGAAAGAAAGTCCTGTGCTTAGCCTAGTGGTGGTGGTACATGCTTTTAATCCCAGCATTCAGGAGGCAGGGAGGGAGAGGCAGGTGGATTTCTGTGAGTTCGAGTCTAGACTGGTCTACAGAGCAAGTTCCAGTACAGGCTCCAAAGCTACACAGAGAAACATTGCCTTGAAAAACAAACAAACAAAAAACAAAACAAAAAAAAAAAAAAAGACTGAAAAAGAAAAAAAATCCTCTGCCTCGTCTTGGTGTGCATAGCTCAATTCCCCCTTATGAAAAGCCATGAGCAGCCCCTGTCCCCCATTTCCATACAAGACATTCTCTCAGCTTACCTCAAAATTATTCCTGATATCTGCAGCGGGAAGGGAAATGCTGTTTTGCTCATATAGACCACAGAATCTTTATACTTCTTAATCACTGCTCAATTAAGAAAATGAAAAAAGACATTTCTTCATAGGTTTATCCCTTGAGTATACCAGAATCAAAAGTATATGCTGCTTTTTAACAAGCTTTTGTCAGAAACAGAATAACCTCTGAGGATGCAGGACACCCAGAACTCACGCAGGGCCAGGCAGTCATCTGGACCTCACACAAAGAGAAAGTATGTCAAAACCAAGCCGGCCTTCCAACTTCAAGGAGGCTGTAAATGACGCAAGCCCGCTGAAGAACATGAATCACGGCGTCAAAGAGCGTAAGGCTCCTGTGATCTTCCTACCTATGCCTCCCAAGTGCCACCGGGCCTAACTGATGGGGTCAGTGCTGGAGAGCGAACCCCGGATTTCATGCAAGTTAATGCAGGTGCTTTGCCTACCAAGCTACTGCCCTAGCCCAGACATACCTGACTTGCAAAAAGCAAAATAAACTTGTCTTTGAAAGGATTCTGAAGGGACTGGAGAGAGGGTTCATTGGTTAAACGTGTTTGTTACTCTTAGAGAGTTCTGGAGTTCAGATCCTAGGACCCATGTCAGGTGGCTCATAGCAGCCTGTAACTCCAGCTCCAGAGGATCTGACACTATCTTCTAAGGCACACTAGGGTGCTTCTAGGCTTCCTAGGGCACCGCACGCGCGCGCGCGCGCGCGCACACACACACACACACACACACACACACACACAGAAAGAGGGATTTTTTTTTTTAATTAGTTAAAAGATCTGGCTCTTAGAAGGCCGATACAGGAAAACTAAGTTCCAGGGCAGCTTATGCAACAGTCAGACCCCATCTCAAAAAAACAAACCAAAAAAGCAACAGAAAATTAACAGAAAAGGGGGTAAGAAGACTGGATCTGGCTGGCTCTGCCTTTATTTCTCCAACTCCTGGGCACAGGTGACTGCACCGAGGCCTTGGTGACAGAGAAAGACAAATGGAATTAGAGGCCCTTTGCTCCCCAGAGTTGTCCCTGAGCGGGGGCTGATGGAAGTCGTGATCACACGATGGAGAGGCAGCTGAAGGGCAGCCTACCAGGGAGCCAGCGGGCCTCCCAGCCAGTTCTTAGAATCGCACTGTTCCACGGAGCTCGCTAATTGCCCTGTATTTTCTGACTGAAAAAATTTCCCCAAGGAGGCAAATGAAGGTAGCTAATGAGGACCTGCCATCACACAGGGCAGTGCGGGAGCAGAGCTCCGAGCTCTGGGGACCGACCATTATTTAAATGCAAAAACATTTCAAAAAGATTCTGGCAGGTCTCCGGAGCAGGCGCTGGGTTACTGGCAGGAGTCTCGGCGCGCTGCCTCCCACCTGAGCCCTATGTAGCTTCAGCTTGACTTTTCGATTTATAATTGGGAAGTTAAGGAGTGCGCGGTGAAAACCAAGCCGTCTCTAAGCGCTTTATTTATTGTCCGTGCATACACAAGGAAAGCCAGCGTGCCTTCGGCGTGCCAGAAAACTTCAGCCTTAGCAATACTTAGCTGTGGTCAGGGAGGAAGGAAAGGAGACCAGGGTGGAGGTGAGATCCAGCTGTTTTCACAGTTCTACCATGTGGACCGCTTCTGTTATTGTTTTTGTTTTGATCATAATTAGCCCATAACCTAAGGGCTAAAAAAACACACCTTTATATCTATTGCTATCTGAGAATGTCTCTTATTTCTGAAAACCATGTATTTAAAGTAACTTAGATCTAGTGCAATTAACTGTTCCATCTGCCTGGGATGATGGAATTCAACACTCGAAAAAGTTTTGAATCTAGAAATAGATGACCAAGAAAGGGTCAGCAGTCACAATGTAAGTCAAGTGGCATAATTACCGATTAGAGCATACCCCCCCAGGTAGAGGTGTGCTCTAAACACTCAAATATTGGGTAAAAGAAAGAAAGAAAGAAATGAAGCCAAGAGTAGTGAGTGGCACACACCTCTAATCCCAGCATTCAGGAGGCAGAGGCAGGCGGATCTCTGTGAGTTCGAGGCCAAGCTGGTCTACAGAGCTAGTTCCAGGACAGCCTGAGCTACATAGTAAGACAAACTCCATCTTGATAAATAAATAAATAAATAAATGAAATAAATAAATGGCATTTGTGGGTTCCTGTGCTCTCCACCGAGCCTTGCTGGAGCAATGAGAAAAAGCCAAAACTATAGTTAGGAATACATCTGGTAGGCTTTCTAAATTTATTTTCTCTTGAAGTTGGGACTTGGAGAACCTGACACAAATCCAATGAACTCTAGACCCATGATCATGATTGTGCACACACACAAGTTCTTGGTGTTCCAGAATATTCAGGAGCAAACTTAGAGCTGTGTTTAACCTCTGCCTGGAGACTGCTCCCAGATGTTAGACCGATGGGTAGGGAGTGGCTCGATTACAGGTGTCAGTAAAGCTGTGTCTCAGGCTGTGGCCTCTCCTTTTTGCCTCTGACTCATTATCCCAGGATAAGGTGACCGTGAGACTTTTGTGTATATAGGTGATCACTAAACGGAGGAAGAACAGAGATGGGAAAATAAAAAGGGACCCTGGTGACCCTTCTGTTCTGATCAAGTTGGGTTGAAGAGCCTTCGGGTAGAGCTGTGAGGGCCTTGAAGGCTGCGGGGGGGGGGGGGTCTATTCTGGGCTCTGAGGTAGGGCATTTTGAAGCACAAAGACAGGAGTTTCTGCAGAGGTGTTGGAGGTCAGCAGGAGGCTTGCCTGGGAGGGAGGAGTCCCTGCCACAGGTCAGGAATGATGAGCGGAAGAAACCAGAGACACCGGATGCTGCCCTGACTTGTTTTCCCCTCACTTGGTCCTGGGGCAGGATGGATCCCACACAAGTGGACAGTCACTCACATGAACTAACCAGTAGACCTAGGGGACATTAAACCGATGAACTAACCAGTAGACCTAGGGGACATTAAACCGAGATAGGAACGTCTTAAGATCCCCTGACACTTGATGGCTACTTTCAATACGTCTAAATAATCATAACAGAATATCGTAACTAGGGTTTATTAGGCTTGGTATATGGCTAGTACTATGGTTTGTGGTACGCCTCTTGAACGTTGGTCCTTTCTCTTCCTCTTTTGTTCCCTGGTCAAGCCTAAGTGGTTTTGTTCCACAATGCTCTCCTTGCCATAAGGCACTACTCACCACGGTCCCAAAATCACCGGGGCCAATAGATAGTGAGCATCAGAACAGCCACAACTGGGAGCCGCAGCCACCTTTCATCTCGTGACCTGATTGCCCCATCTTTGTCACAGTCACAGAAAGCAGTACAGCGCAGGTAGCTGTGCTTGAATTTGCAGTTGTATGTGAGGTTTGGCAAGGACTGATGGCGTCTGCATGCGCCAGGGATTGAGAGGTCTGCAGCTTCACGCGCAGTAACCATGCATTCTCCCTCCAAGCTATTTCCCCAGAGAAGAATGTGAAACCCCATCAGGGTTACACCTACCCTGTCTCTAGTTGGTTAAAGCAGCCTGCTTATAGACTTCCCTCCTTCCCACCTTGCTCAAAGTAACTTTATCCCCCAGAAAACTACCTACTTGATCAGCCTAAAATGCAGGTTTACAAAAAATTCCTTTTACATGTATTTATTCACTGTGTATGTGTAGGGGTGCACACATGCCGCTGTGTGCATGTGGAGGTCAGAGGGTAACATGTGGGCCTCAGGGACTGAACCCAGGCTCCAGGAAGGGTCCCTAGATGCTGGTTGAATTGATCTGAGTGGATGGAAGTTTTTAAAGCTGGCATGACCCCCCAGAAAGTAGGGAAATAGATATTTCTCTCATAAGAGTATTTTTATTTTCTGAAAAAATTAAACACTATAAACAACTATTTTATGAGAAAAAATTTTAAAAGGTAAAATGAATTTTTAAAACAACCCAGTATTTTAAAATGCTTTTATGCCTTTCTCTAAACAAGGGCAGGTCGGCTAGAAGTGACCCTGGACAGCTCACATCTGGTGGAAACTTTCTGGAACACCGTGGGTTTGACGAGGTGTCCCTCTGCTGTCCTATGGCAGGCTCTGGTGCCCCGGGAAGCACACAGCATGCGGGTAGACACTCCTAAGGGGCCGTTTGAATTGGGAGCATCAGAATGTTTGCAAACCAGCGTTTGTGCCAGCCCTAAACAATGAAAACAAGCCGAGTGTGGAAGGCTGCTGAGGCTAACAGGATCGCACTGAATGTAGAAAAGTCTCAGTTCTTCCTGGGTTTTATTTTTAGGAGGTGCTATGTTAGTCTCTTCCAGCAGATTTAACTTTATTTTTAAAGCGCAAAAAATAATCTCCACTCTGTTTTTAAGACCTTCTCTGCCTGTCTTGGCTTCTCCCAACAGTTCGGCAAATATACACACCCATGAACTTGCCTGGGCCCTTCTTTCTGCTCTTGGCTTCTCCAAGTTTCTATTTCCCCCATGGAGCCAAAGGCAACACAGAGCAGCAGTAAGTTAAATCCTACCTCTAAGGCACTAGCTGCTCAGTCTCTGTCCAGGATCCCAAAGAATCCCCAGTCTCTTTCCCCTCAAAGACAGGAGACTCACAGTTAAATACCTAGTTTGAAGGAATAGTCTGGGATCTGCTTCAATTATGCAAAGTATTCCTAAAGGTTTCGTGCTAGGTGCCTTTACAAAACCAGTCTCCCTAACTGGAACACACTTGGCTTTTATACTTTGCCTTTAAGTCTCTCTCTCTCTCTCTCTCTCTCTCTCTCTCTCTCTCTCTCTCTCTCTCTCTCTCTCCCCAATTTGTGTTAACTAAATGCTCTTGGGTGTGGGGTCTGCCCTGGAGTGTGACTGACCTAGTGGGGTTCTGCTTCCTCTCTCGGCAGCTATCAAGTGTCAATCACTGTCACCCACCTCCCCTCCCCACCCCACCTCCTTGCTGGCATTTTGTTTGACTTGAGCTTGCGCAAATATTGTGGGAGCTGTCACAACCCCTGTGAGTTCCACAGCCACCCTGCTGACCAGGAACTACTGCCCCATCGCCTCTGGCTCTTGCCATCTTTTTACAACCTCTTCTATGAAGTTCCCTGAACCTTACTACGGGGAAGGAGCGATGTGACATCATTTTTAGAAGTGAGCATTCCGCCGTCTCGATGCTAATCATCATCCGGCTGCAAGAAGAAGCTTCTGTGACGAGGGGGGAGGGACGCACTAATCAATGGGTATAGCAATAGATTGTTATTGCTAATTGGTTAGTGCTGTGTTCATTTAGCAGAATAATAACACTGAGTTCTCCCCTGGGGCCTATGAGCTACTCAACCACAGATTCTTGGCACTGATAACAGAGCCAGGTACGGGTTCCAATCAATTTAAGGTGTGGGCCTTAAATCCAATCAGAGAGTCATCATCTATTCCCAGAATATCCATGCCACTATTGCACCAACGGGCATGACTAGCCGGGACAGTTACTGTAGCTTACAACGTTTGCAGGTGGGTAAGATTATGACCGTTCTCCCCTGTGGTGTTTGTGATGAGTTTTTGGCCAAATTAACCAAAAGAAAGAGAGATAGAGAACCCAAATTAATAAAGTCAGAAATGGACACAGAAAGACAATTATCACATGTACTCACTCATAAGTATTTTTTCAACATAAAACAAAGAAAAGCAGCCTAAAACCACAATCCCAGAGAACTTAGACAACAATGAGGACACTAAAAGAGACTTACATAGGTCTAATCTACATGGGAAGTAGAAAAATACAAGATCTCCTGAGTAAATTGGGAGCATGGGGACCTTGGGGGAGGGTTGAAGAGGGGAGGGAAGAGGCAGGGAGGGGAGCAGAGAAAAATGTACAGCTTAATAAAAATCAATGAAGAAGAAGAAGAAGAAGAAGAAGAAGAAGAAGAAGAAGAAGAAGAAGAAGAAGAAGAAGAAGAAGAAGAAGAAGAAGAAATAAAGTCAGAAATGAAGAAGGAAGCCATACATAAATCCTGAGAAAATTTAGAAAATCATATTCCATTGAGGAACTGGAGAGATGGCTCAGCTGGCAAGAGCCCTGGCTGCTCTTGCAGAGGGCCTGGGTTCAGATCCTAGCCCACATGGCAGCTCACAACTGTTTGTAACTCCAGTCTTGGGGATCTGACATCCATAGCCACTGCATACATGTGGCGTACAGCCATACATACAGGCAGAACAAAAATACTCATAAAAATAATAAATATATAAAAATTTTAAAACCTACATTTCACTAAACTGGAAAACTTATAGAGAAGAAAAAATTTCTAGATACATATGGCCTATCAAAATTAAATCAAGATGAAGAAAATAATTTAAATAGATTCACAACAACCAATGAGATAGAAGCAGTAATTTAAAATCCCTAACTAAAAAAAGCCCAGGGCCAGATGGATATAGCACAGAATTCTAGCAGACCTTCAAATAACATATTTAGCACCAGTATTCCTCAAATATGCCTTAAAATAGAAAAGGAAGGAACATTTACAAAGTATTTTTATGAAGCCAGTATTACCCTGCTACAAAAACCAAACAAGGCTCCAAATAACAAAAAAAGAAAAAAAATTATAGTCCAATATCTCCAATGATGTACACGCCAAAATTCTTAATAAAATAAAAAACTTCTTGACACAATTCACCATCTACCCCTTCATAATAAAAATCCCCTAGGCCAAAATTCTTAATAAAATAAAAAACTTCTTGACACAATTCACCATCTACCCCTTCATAATAAAAATCCCATAGAAACCAGAGCTATAGAAGCAAAGCTCAGTATAATAAAGGCAATTTACGAGAAGCCAACATCATGCTAAATGTAGAGAAGCCGAAAGCATTACCACTAAAATTAGGAACAAGACAAGGATCCCTCTCTCCATTTCTGTTCGATATAGTGCTTGAAGTCTTAGCTAGAGCAGAAAGACAGGCGGAGGATCTCAAAGGGATACAAACAGCCAAGAGAGAGGTCAAACTCTTCCTGTTTTCAGTTAGCTATGACTCTATGTGTTAAAAGCTCTTCAGAACTCTCAGAAGTACTTCTTTGTTATTTTCTTTTTTTAATATTTATTTATTTATTTATTATGTATACAATACTCTATCTGTGTGTATCCCTGCAGGCCAGAAGAGGGCACCAGACCTCATTACAGATGGTTGTGAGCCACTATGTGGTTGCCGGGAATTGAACTCAGGACCTTTGGAAGAGCAGGCAGTGCTCTTAACCACTGAGCCATCTCTCCAGCCCCTTCTTTGTTATTTTCTTCTCTACTTACTTGATGCTAATTGCTAAGTTATCTGTACTCCATTGAGTAAATTCATAGATAAATTTATGTTCAGCCTGTATAAAACTAGCCTTCTGCTTGGTATCTTCATCCTAGCATCGAATGAAATCAAGGACATAGTAGGA
This sequence comes from Alexandromys fortis, assembly GCF_014885135.2. NCBI lineage: Eukaryota > Metazoa > Chordata > Mammalia > Rodentia > Cricetidae > Alexandromys > Alexandromys fortis. The sequence goes on from NW_026067959.1 coordinate 8,927,400, forward strand.
GCCAAGTGAAAAACTAACAAAAAATAATTAAAGCGTAATATACGAGGACCTAGAGAGGAATACACGTAACTAGCACCTTTGGACTGATATTTGGAAGTAGCTGTTCTTTTAGCTGGGGTTAAGTCAGTAGTGATAGCATTTTATTCATTATAACATGAAGAATATTGAAATCTACTTTTATTAATCACTTACTATATACCAAACACTGTGCTAAATATTCTTATTTCACTGATCCAGCCATTGTAATAAACTCTGTAAGACAGAGACTGTCTAAGTTACTGCCGAATTGCTGTGAAGAGACACCATGACCAAGGTGACCTATAAAAGAAAGCATCTAGTTGGGTCATGCTTACCGTTTCAGAGGGTGAGCCTATGACCTCCACGGCAGGGAGCATGGTGCTGGTGCAGGAACTGAGAGCTCACATCTTATCCACAAGTTAGAGGTGGGTGGGGTAGAAAGATGGGAGAGAGGAAGGGAGGGAGGGAGAGACGAGAAACAGAGAGAGAGAGACTGAGTCTGAAGTGGGCTTTTGAAACCTCAAAGCCCATCCCCAGTGACACACTTTTTCCAAGAAGGTCACGCCTCCTAATCCTTCCTAAAACACTTCCATCAACTAGGGACCAAGCACTCAAATACAGGAGCCTACAGGGACTTTTTTCATTCAAACCACCAGAGAGACTGCACTGCTCACTCTTCTACTGAAATAAACAGCCTAAAGAGGTTGAGAACTGAGTCAATCCCAGAGGACTAGTAAGTGAGGGCCAGTCTCCTTGAATGCCTTAGCTATGCCCATCTACTATGCAGAAAACCAGACAGCACCGGGCGGTGGTGGCGCACACCTTTAATCCCGGCACTCGGGCGGATCTTTGTGATTTCAAGGCCAGCCTGGTCTACAAGAGCTAGTTCTAGGACAGGCTCAAAAGCCACAGAGAAACCCTGTCTCAAAAAAAAAAAAAAAAAAAAAAGAAAACCAGACAGAAGGGGGAAGGAAATGAATTAAAGCAAAATATCATGACATAGGTGTGTGTACACAATTTTTTAAATCCCTAGCATCTTTTATTTTTGTTTTTTCAAGACAGGGTTCCTCTGGCCTTCCTTCCTCACCTCCTCACCATTGAGGAAATGTCTTCCCTCTGCAGAAAGCACTTGGCAATTTGCTGAGTTGAACTAAAGGCACTTATGACCCCCTCATGTTTTTCTCCGAAGTCTTCTTAATTCTCTATATAAAATTAACCTGAGGGTCTGGTCTGGGCAGACTAGCTAAATAAATGGTTTCTTATAATCCATGAATGTGCCTGAAGTTTTAGAAGTTGAAACCAGAATAATTTAATCTGTTTACTTTGTATTTGAATAGATAGATTGTAAAAAAAAAACTTGAAGAAGAGGAGGAGAAGGAAGAAGAAAGAAGGAGGAGGAGGAAGAGGAAGAAGGAGGAAGAGAGAGAAAGAGAAGGAGAAGGAGAAGGAGAAGGAGAAGGAGAAGGAGAAGGAGAAGGAGAAGAAGAAGAAGAAGAAGAAGAAGAAGAAGAAGAAGAAGAAGAAGAAGAAGAAGAGGAAGCTGCCAGCAACAGAGCAACTGGAGAGATGACTCAGACTTAAGAACACTGGCTGCCCTTGCAGAGAGGACCTGGGTTTGATTCCCAGCACCCACAGAGTGGCTCTGAACATCTGAACCCCATTTCCAGGGTATCTGATGCTCTCTTCTGACCCCACATGCCCCAAGCATGACATGGTACAGGATATACATTCGGGAAAACACTCACACACATAAACATTTGTGTTTTTCTGTGTAACTGTCCTAGAACTCACTCTGTAGACCAGACTAGTCTTTACCTCTACCTGGGATTAGGAACTGAGATTAAAGACATGTGCCACCACTGCCCATCTTAAAAAGAAATTAAAATAAGTTTTTCATAGAAGTAGGCAGTAAACTAATAATAGAAGAAACGAGAGAACAAGGACTCTCTCAGGACACCGGCACATACGGAAACTGGTAGGTGACTTGGGACTAGAGAACTGATAGGCCTGTATTGCATGATTAGGAGGAGGCCAGGAAAGAACCAGTGCTTTCCAGATGCATTGAATGTGAGGAATATACTAAGAATAGGTGTTTTCACCATCATTAGAATTATTTGGCAAGGGCTGGAGAGATGGCTCAGTGGTTAAGAGCATTGCCTGCTCTTCCAAAGGTCCTGAGTTCAATTCCCGGCAACCACATGGTGGCTCACAACCATCTGTAATGGTGTCTGGTGCCCTCTTCTGGCCTGCAGATATACACACAGACAGAATATTGTATACATAATAAATAAATATTTTTTTTTAAAAGAATTATTTGGCAAGAAATAGCAATAGGTTCCTAAAAATTAAAGCAATGAAAAAAATCATAGTTTTCTCCAAAAATCATCTAAAACAGAGAGAGGGGAAAAACTAAAAGAAATAGAATCATAGTTTACAACTTGGATGGGCAGTGACCATCTATTGCTCAGTCGTCACAATGTATGCTCAATAGGATTTAATTTACTTGTGATACAATGTATGGGAGACGTTAAAGGACAGACTTCTCTACTAAGGTTCAGGCAAGACCTTTGCTCCTTGCAGCTATTTCTAACCACTGTCATAGAACTTGATGTTAGCCCCTAATTCTTTCTCCCCTTCCCCTACATAAAACCCAGGTTATCCAAACAATGGCTGGTAACCTGTGAGAACAGGTCCTCTGTTTTCTACAAGCCATCCTTGAACTCTATCTGAAGGCTACAGAACTGCTTCTCGGGTACTTAGGCTGATGTCCTAGAAAACATTTAGCTATCTTTCACCAGATGCTGATAGAAGCTTTCATGAAGAGAGAGAGAGAGAGAGAGAGAGAGAGAGCCACAGAGCATGTGTGGAAGTCAGGGCCCTGCTAAAGGAACTGGTTCTCTTGTTTGAGGCAGGGTCTCTTTGTTTTGCCATTGTGCTGTGTATTGTAGATTAACTGAGATTAACTAGAGCTTTCTGGGAATTCTCCAATCTCTGCCTTCCACATCCTTAGGACTGCTGGGGTTACGCACACACGTGCACCACCAGTTCTGGCTTTTACGTAGCTTCTGGGGATTGGGACACAAGTCTTCAGGCTTACATGTCAAGCCTGAAACGGTGTCCCTGGCCCCAGTGCCTGCCATTATCAGATAAAGGGGTTTACTAGTGAGGCTGTACTTGAACTTCATCTACAAACTATATTGGAAAAAAAAAAAACTGGAGGAAGTGAGTTGGAAGGAGTGGAGCAAGAGAATGAATTCCTTACCCATAATAAAAGTAACTCAGTAGGCTATGTCTAAAACTGTTCAATCAAACCAGCAACAAAGAGGATTACTTGGATATAGGAAGGCAAGTGATCAAACTGCTAAATACTACTAAAAATTATATTTGGGGAGTATGAATATTATTATTACAATCTTTAAATGTGGTTTAAGTTGTTAAAATTAAATGGACATATTATTTTGATGACAATTTAAACAATATTTTGAAAATTAAAAAGATAAAGTTGTAATCACATAATGAAAGTGTGTCTATGAATTCTTTCAATGAAATGATTCTAACAAATAACAAGTAGAAAGCTTCCTGGGGGCCTGAAGATTGGGCAGAAATGTCTAGCAGGCATCTAGCTCAGCAGACCCAGAGGAGAGAGAGCTGCAACCTCCTACATCACATAACTGGGAGCAGAATGCACTGCCCTTCCTTGGGCACTCCAGACCTCCAGGGATTCTCTAAATCACAGTTCTTCTTTTTTGCTAACTACGGTACCTAGTCTTTGCTTAGAAAGTGTCAGTAGGGGCTGGGGAGACGGCTCAGAGGTTAAGAGCACTGGCTGCTCCTGAGTTCAATTCCCAGAAACCACAGTGGCTCACAACCATCTGTAATGAGATCTGGTGCCCTCTTCTGGCTTGCGGGCATACGTGGAGGCAGAATGTTGTTTACATAATAAATAAGTAAATAAATAAATCTTTTAAAAAATTTTAAAAAAAAGAAAAAAGGAAGTCGTCAGTAGCAGGGGCTGGAGACCAGGCTCAGCGGTTAAAAGCATATACTACTTTCCAGAGGACCTGAGTTCAGTTCCTAGCACCCACATCAGGCGGCTCACAACGTCTCCAGGGCAACTGACTCCTTTGGGCATGCGCACTCACATGCACACACCCCTGCTACACATAAACACATAATTAGAAAAAAAAAATCTTCATTTTTTTAGTACCAGTGCTCTAGCCGAGAATGAAAGGAGAATTCTTTTTAGATCCTGCTTACGCTGCTTGGCGGTCCTTCCATGTGACCCCTTTATCCTCAGTGTTATTCTCCGTCCACTTTGTCCTGGTCTGCTTTCTCCTCACCTGAGATTCTTCCCTTGCAGCTCCTCTCCTTCCTGTCCCAAGCTCGTCCACCACCCTACTTCAACCCCTTCTCACCCTCATTTCCTCTAAGGCTTGACTGATACCCACCTTCATAAGCCCGCCAAGTGACATACTTTTGTTTTGATTGTCCAGGTGGCTAACTGAAATCGTTTGTCCTTCAACTGCTACTTGGCCCCCTGTACAACTGGTCAGTATTCTGTAGTGCAGGGGCTGAGTTAACTTTGGAGCTAATCGAAGTCATTTAAGAACTGCAGTAGACTTCATCCCAGCTGTAGACTATCAAGACCAAGTTTGCTTCTGAGATTTATAACAGCTTCCAGAATACCAGGCAATGAATGAAGATTCTTTAACCCTAGAGAAATACGGTTGAATTTAAGTCGATTTTAATTTTTAAGATTCCCCAAATGGGCCGGGCGATGGTGGCGCACGCCTCCTTTAATCCCAGCACTCGGGAGGCAGAGGCAGGCGGATCTCTGTGAGTTCGAGACCAGCCTGGTCTACAGAGCTAGTTCCAGGACAGGGTCCAAAGCCACAGAGAAACCCTGTCTCGAAAAACAAAAACAAAACAAACAAACAAACAAAAATCCCCCAAATGGAGTTTTGTATGTGGCTGAAAACACGACTTTACTCAGACAAAAATCTTGGTGTTTCCCGCTTTGATGCCGTGGCTAGAAGCTTTCAAAATGTTCACTCATATACTACCAGTGTGTGAGAGCGATGTCTAGAAATGAGAGCAATGACGGCTGTTGATTTTTTTCCCTAAAGGCACCAACATTTGCTGATGGCAGAGTCTGAAGTGTGGCACCACTGTTTGTCCCAAATCAAGTCTCCTAAACTAAAACCTTAGCGAAAGCTAAGCGAGATCGTAGAGAGTTCTATAACCTATTTGTAATCATGACTGGGAAATTTAGATTCATACAAACCTGTCTTTATTTTAAATACAGCTTAAATAAGGAAAAGCATACAGTTCAGCCCCAAATCCCAGCCACATTTCTCCCTAACAGAAAAAGGCCTTTCTTGAAAGTTTTTCTAGGCTTACCACTTAATAGTGGTCAGTCCAAAAATAAATGCCCGAGAGCTTCACAAGCACATCCAACAGCCCACCAAACACCAGTCGGTGGAGGACGAGGCTCGGCTTTTTTCCCAGTAGCCTCTGCCAGGCCCCCCACCTACATTCTCCAGCTCGTAATTAGAAGGCTAATTAGAATTCCAAACTAAGCCGCTAAATAGAGAGAACAGCCCAGTCCCAGGCCAGGATTCCTTGACCATCAAAACAGCTCCTCTGTCCTCCGTTAGTGTGGGAAGAGAGCGGGCCCTCCGGAATGGTGGCCCTTTGACTTCCTGGGGCAATGTTTACTTATTAGTCTGAGAGGCTGAGAGGGAGCGTCTGCTGCACAAACTGTAAATTTTAAAAATAAAATAAAAACGCCACAGAAACATGGCGTAGAGTTTAACTACTAAGGAAAATAAACTTAATCTTTTTATGAATTCGGTTACTGCCTTGGCGACGGGAGGGGATATGTTCCCTCCAGGAACAGTTCCTGGTTCCAGCCAGGCAGCCTCTCTAAGTGCAGGGCGCCTTCTTCAGTTACCATGGCAACCAAAAAATTAGAAGGGCTTTTGCAACACTAACAGAAACCATCTCCCGAAGTGCTTCTGTGAATCACACTGAATGCTGATGAGGCAAACTGTGTATACGAATTTTCAAACAATTTTTTTAAATCCCCATTACGATAAACAAATACCCATTTTACATTCCCGTTTGAAATCGGAACTTGGAACAAACTTTTGTTCGTCTGGTTTTGTTTGTTTTCCTTTGGATGCCCCAGGCCCCACAGTGCAAACGCGATTTGTTTAACTCCCAAACTTGTCTGACTTACACGGTGAGCATTTACAATGTGATTCATTTGCCCTTGTTTTGAAATGGGAGGGGGGTGGGAAGGTGGGCTTAACATAGGGCCAGCCCTCGTGTCTGCTGCACTCCGGAGGGGGAAAAACTGGAAAAGGGAGAGAGTAACGGTGAAAAAGAGAAGGAGGAAGAGAGGGGAAGGGGGAAAAAAATCGATCTGTTGGTTTCTCCATCGGAACCAATGGGTTCTGCTTGTAGAAGGCGTTTTGACTCTGTTGAGGTCCCTTCCTGGTTTTATCTCCGGTTCCTCTCTACCTCTATCATAATAATCCTGGAGAGATACCCGGGAAGAGCAATGAAGTTCCTCCTTACTTTGTTGGGTCTTCCCAAAGAAGCACCTTTCTCTAGGGAAGATTCTGGTGCCTGGTGTCCTTGAGGATTCGTGCCACCCACTTCCCTGGGCCACACCTGTGAGAAGTTGCGTCCACTGCTAATCCAGGACACACAGGTGCTCGCTCAACCCTAGTCACAAATTTACAGATTTGGGCTGGTATCTCGCGCCTGTGGTGCAGAGAAGCGGTGTGTGCACGGAAGGCGCTCGGCTACCCTCTGGCTCACGTGTGGGCACGCACACAGACACGGGTGACCGCACCGTACACACAGAGCGGTGCACACGAGACCAGGGCCCCGCACACAGGGCTGAGAGCCAGTGCCCCGGTGCCAATGTCCCCTTCTTCAGTTTGCTGATTGACACGGTGCAAGTCCCCAGGAGCGCTTAACCTTCTCCTAACCTCACTTCACCGCCACCGCTGATCAGAAATGTGTCTCCCTTTCTCCCTTGCGGTCCTGAAGAAGTGCCTCTTTCTAACCACGCACATCTGTAGCCTAAGGGTGGCGAGGCTGGCGCGACCCGTGCGCTGGCTACGAGCCCCGCTTACCTCTGTCGTGAGGCCGCCTGGAGAGCTCGCTGAGCTGCCGGACGCGGCGCACAAGAGTGGCAGGCGCTGGAGTAGGCTCGTAGGTGTCCCGGGGCGCAGACGTCTGGGATCGCTCCTAAGGCTCAGGGAACTGTGCTGAGCAGCAGATCTGACCCACAGGGCCGTGGCAAAGCCCGCTGCCTGTCTGTTCCAGGCTCCGCCACCAGAGCCCAGTGCCCCTCAGCGTCCTGAACGGGACCAATCCCGAGCAGGGGGCTGGCTTTGGGGAGCCTGGAAAGGAGACTGGATGGCCACCAGGACGCGCGACGCGGGCCTGGTCCTGGCAGGCTGGTTTCTATGGCAGCCAGGAGGGAGGAGCGGAAGGGAGGGAGTGTGTAGTTGTGCTGCGGGGGGGGGGGGGGGGGGACACCCACGGCAGGCTTTCCGTGACGGGTTTCGGGCCTGCTGCACAGTGGATCCCTGCTGGAGCGAGGATGGGAAGCGGAGACGCAGCAGAAAAACCACTCAACGGAACCCCTTGCTGTTGAATGAACAGTTCCTATGCATTCTCGACCGAGCCTTCTCATTCCTTGCCTCTAAATGACCGCGACACAACCCTGTGATCCTTCCAACAGAGCAGGGACTTCCAGCAAAGCACTGCGTGACCGCGATCGACAGCTCCTCCAGGTGAGTCTGGCAGGGCTTAATCTTTGCAGAAAGAAGTGGTCCTACTACCCCCTGCCTGGGTCCCTGACACTTGCCAGGCCTAGTTCTCACCGTGCAGCTTAGTCCTGGCCCCCTTGTAGCCTGCCTACTCCTTGCTATGATACACTAGCTGGTCGTAGGTATCAAATACTATTTCTCTAGTTTATAGACAAGGACGCCAAGTGACTGGATTGAAAGTAGATCTGGGAATTTGATTCAGAGGCCACAGAACGTAGAAGATAACTCCTGGCGTTCAAGTGCTTTATTTAATAGAGGAGGAAGCCGAGTTCAGAAAAATCAGTCAACTTAGCGAGAGTCTCACACATGGTTTAATGGCCGAGCCAGATCGAGGGGTGCAATTTCAGTTCTGTAAGCAATTTGCCCACGTTCTCTTACTGCCTACCCCAAGTATTCCCGAAGGCCAGAGCAGAATTACAAGAATCAAAACAATCTATGTCTAAAATCCTTATGAGGCAGAAATGGGGGGGGGGGGGAACCAAAAGAATTTTTTTTTCTATTTGCCAGACACTGTGTTAAATAATTTTACAGACTAACTCCTCACACCAATCTGAGTGAGGTCTGGTGTTACTCGGGAAACTGAGGCAAAGAAAGACTTATAACCCAATCAATGCCCTGCGGAACGCTGGGGCTGGGACTGAAACCCAGGCCTCAGGACTCCAGACACAGGCAAGGCCCTTTCCTTCCAGCCTCCACCTCCTGTGTGCTCCTTAAAAAGGTCAGAAACAGTATGGCTAAGACAGGAAAACCTTGGACAGCTCCATGCACTGGCCGTGCACAGGGAAGCCAAGACCCTGGAAGAACTGTTTCCTCAGCCTTGTCGTCTCTTGGTGGAGGATAAGGGTTCTTTGTCTTAAAACAAAACAAAATAAAATAAAACAAAAAACAGGAATCTTAAAGTACTGCATGCCACCACCAGCCTGTTTACTTCCTAAAACAATAAAATGAAAGATAAAGTGTCACATTAAAAAAAAAAAAAAGGTGCCTGTGGTGGTGGCCCACGCCTTTAATCTCAGCACTTGAGAGGCAGAGGCAGGCAGATCTCTGTGAGTTCTCTATGAGATCTCTGTGAGGCCAACCTGGTCTACAGAGTGAGTTCCAGGACAGGCCCAAAGCTACAGAGAAACCCTGTCTCGAAAAATAAAAGGAAAGGAAGGAAGAAAGAAACATAGATAGATATTTGAAGGGCCCCCTTTAAGTCTTAAAACATGCCAGTACATGTATTTTTTTGGTTTTTTGAGACAGGGTTTCTCTGTAAAACAGTCCTGTCTGTCTGTCTGTCTGTCCTGGAACTTGCTTCTTAGATCAGGCTGGCCTCGAACTCACATAGATTCACCTGCCTCTGCCTCCCAAGTGCTGGGATTAAAGACTTGTGCCACCAACGCTGGGCTTGTAGGAAAATTGTATAGAAACCTAGACCCTCAAATCCCAGACCAGACATACAGGCACAGCGGGCAAAACCCTCACACCGTGCTCCCGCAGAGCAAGGAAAATGTGTAATCAGTCAGAGATTGCTCCTCAAGTGTGCTGACCAGAGCCCGCACCATCAGCTAGAGTATCCTCTCTCCAAGTCAGACCTGTCTCTGTCCTTGGCATTCTGGGATCCCTTGGCCATAGAAGAGGGGAATACATTTGATTCTCTTAACTTGAAAAAAAAATGTTGTTTTTCTCCTACAAAAGTCCACTCAATAGTCAAGAAGGGTGATCTGGTCAGGAAGCTTGGAAAGTTGAGGGATGGGACGGGACCAATGGCTAAGTGGGTACTTTCATCTGTGTCTAAGGAGTTGGGACCCAGGTGTGTTCAGAATTCTACTTGTCTGTGCTTTTGCTACTCAAGGACAAAGAGGGCCATTCTACCCTCATTTCCCAGGTACCCAGTAAGTTACCCAGGACACCACACCCACACTGATCAGGAACCCGGCCATGCTTGGGGCATTCCCACCTCTAGTTGTCCTTCCTCCTTCCCTCTTTGGTGACACTTGACACATCCTAGAAGAGAATGTGGACATTTCCCCTGACTGTAAATTATCATTACATAGTGGAATCTGCAACTTAAAGCGGTGCAGCCTAACCTGGGAAATTTTATTTCAGATCTGTGTACAACCCAAATCTGAGAACGCATGTCTTTGCAAAATTTGACGATGTTTTTGAATGGAAAAGATATTGTCTTAGTTTGGGCTGTATAATCAACTGCCCTTGGACATTTTCTTACCAATAGCTCTGCATGTAAAAATCTGAGCTAAGGGAACCAATGTGGTCAAGTTCTGGAAACAGCAATTTTTTTTCTTTTTTTTTTTTAATGAGACAGGGTTTCTCTGTAGCTTTGTAGCCTATTCTGGAACTTGCTCTGTAGACCAGACTTGCCTTGAACACACGGAGATCTGCTTGTCTCTGCCTCCCAAGTCCTGGGATTAAAGGCGCACACCACCACCGCCTGGCTGGAGACAGCAACTTATGGGCAGCAGACTACCAGCTTCTCATTGACTCCTAAGAGGGAGGACCAGACAGTGTGCTGGAGTCTCTCATATAACTTTATTCTTGTGCACGAGGTTAGCTCTATTCTAATGACCTAATTATCTACCAGAGACCTTTCTCCAAACACCAATAAACTAGGGGCTGCGATTTCAATGTATGAACTGGGGGTAGGGGACACACGAACATTTAATCCATCAGATCCCTTCCCAGTTTTTCTTTCCTTCTCAGAATCTCCTGATGGACATTAGATGTACCAGATCCTCTCCTTCTGTCTTGTCTTCAGTAGATTTTTGTCTTTGTGTGACATTTTAGGTAACTGGTTCCCATGGATCTTCTCTGTCTCTAATTACCACTCGAGTCATAGAAAATCAGCCATCCAGCCTGGCAGCCTTTAGTACTTTGAGAAGGGAAATACAGCTAAGCCGGGGAGGAAAGTCTCCAAATGCCTACTTCTGTATTTTCTCAGAGGGGAGACAACTGGGGCTTAAAATTGAATTCCTTTTTCACAACAATTAGCATTTATTAATGTTGTTTCTTCTTAAACTTTACAAGAACCTTCTAAGAACTAACAGTGGGTCAGGCACGAAGGAGCATGACTTTAATCCCAGCACTCCAGAGGCAGGGCAGACTGATCTCTGTGAGTTCAAGACCAGCCTTGTCTACACAGCAAGTACCAAGCCAGCTAAGCCTACAAGGAGAGGCCCTATCTCAAAAACAAAACAATAAAAAAACCCTAGTATTGTTATGGTAATGAAGCATTTATCTGAAGCTTACCATAATTTATTTATTAAATATACTGTATTCTGCCTGCATGTATGCTTGTACTCCAGAAGAGGGCGCCAGATCTCATTTCTGATGGTTGTGAGCCACCATGTGGTTGCTGGGAATTGAACTCAGGACCTCAGGAAGAGCAGCCAGTGCTCTTAACCTCTGAGCCATCTCTCCAGCCTCCTGCTTACCATAATTTTGTTCTTTTAAAAAATTAATTGCAGGCGGGAGGTGGTGGCTCACTCCTTTAATTCCAGCACTCAGGAGGCAGAGGTGAGCAGATCTCTTTGAGTTTGAAGCCAGCCTGGTCTACAAGAGCTAGTTCCAGGACAGGCCTCAAAGCTACAGAGAAACCCTGTCTCAAAAAAAAAAATATAACCAAAATTAATTGCATTTATTTTACTGATTTTGGGGGGCAGTGGTTACGCATGCCATTGTGCACATAGAGAAGTTAAAGGAGAGCTTGTAGAAGCCAGTTCTCTCCACTGACTATGTAGTTCCTAAGGGCTGAGCTCGGATGAATAGACTGAGCCATCTTGCCAGCCCCCATTTTTGGTTTTGTTACAGTCAAATGCAAGCAAAATTAAACTGAATTAAAACAATTGCCGTAATCCTATTTTTACAAAGTTCTCTCCGGTTCTCTCCTCCTCTCCCCTCTTCCTCCTTCCTCTCCCAGAGATATCTGAAATGATTTTTATCTAATGTTAACACAGTATTTCTTTCTTTTTTTTTTTTCTAGACAAAGTCTCTCTGTACAGCCCTGTCTGTCCTAGAACTCTACTTGTAGCCCAGGCTGGCCTTGAACTCACAGAGATGTGTCTGCCTCTGACTTCCAAGTGCTGGGATTAAAGGCACGCACCTTTAGAATCTCATGATTCTAAACCACGTGACTTTTACTTTAGCAAATGTAACTGGATGTCAGTGACTAAGAGGCCACCCTGTAAGCTTTAGTTCCACTGATATTCTAGTTCTTCTTTTATCTTAAAAGTGGTTTTGTGAGGGACAGTGTACCTGAGGAGGCCAGACATCAATGTTGGGTGTTCTCCACCACTCTCCACCTTACTGAGACAGAGTTTCTTGTTTATTCTGGAGCTCTGATTCCACTGGAATGGTTGGCGAGGCACACCCTGGGATCCTCCTGTCTCCCAGCTAGGATGACGGGACATGCTACCATGCCTAGCTTTTTACGTGGATGGTGGGAATCTAAGCCCAGGTCTTTGAGCAATAAGCACTTTACTGTTGAGCAATCTTCCCAACCTTGGGTGTTTTTACTTCAGCTGTCCTGACTTTTAGTTTTAATTTACTTCTTAATGGTTAACATTGAAATTTCTTACTAAAATGAAAATATAAGTAAAAAAAATGGAGAAAAAACTGAAAGGGCAGACTGATTAGCGTTATGAAATCTGAGTTGCTCCATTCTCACTGCTGTGGTAACTATCCTGCAAACCTCTCTTTACTTCCGGACTGGGGGACTGAACTCAGGACTTTACAGCGTATCAGGCAAGCACTCTATCACAGAGGTATATCCCCAACCTCTCAAACTTTTCTTCAACGTGAAGCCAAGTATACTGACCAGTGTTACAGGGAAACCAAACTCCCCTTTTGAGGGCTTAGTGCTGTTAAACAGTTTAAAAAGAGATAATTTTATTAGAGTTCGTAATTCTCAGCAGCTGCTGGGAGAAGGGAGCTGGAAAAGAAAGAGAAGCCATGTCTTTTGCATTTACGTCTGAAAAACTTGGCGTGTTTAGCAATGGAAATTGTCAAACAGTTCCACTGTCAAGAGGGGACTTCGGTAAATAGAGAAAGCCCAGAATGTCAGGACGCGCATGCTCATGTTTTTGGGCAATATCCAAAAGAGAACAATAAAAAGAAGTTACACCTTTCTGGGTTAGAACTCAGAAAAGCAGATAGGCTAAGCTGCACAGAGGGCCAGTCTACTGGGGAGGGTAAATGCGCTCTTTCACTGACAGGTAGGACTTAACATTTTCAGTCCAGTGCACGTGACTTACCAAGAAGCAACAGGAGTGTTAACTGGTCAATTAGTCTGATTCTTTTGCAACACAGAATGTCTTGCTTGATACGAAAAAGTCCGTGCCTGTGCCTGTTGTGGTCCAGTCACTACAATGAAAAGCTACCATGAACGATAGGAAAAAGTTTATTGCTAGAGTAACACGTGGCTGCCCTATCAACGTCTCTCAAAGTCGTCCTGAGCTGAAGACACAGCGCCGCTTTAGCATAGTCAAAGCACCGGGCTTGATCCCCAGGTACCGAAAACACAAAGCAACACCCCAGACTCACATTCCTCCCACTGGCTGATGGACTGCTTCCTGTCCTGTCCCTAGGTCAGTTGTTCACCAAGTGCGACCCCCAATTCCGACAGCCAGTGATATCTGGGAACTTGCTTAGCAATGCAAATCCCCAGGTGCTGGCTAACCCAGGCCAACACAGTATTCCAGCTTGGACAATGTTTTAACGAGATCCAGTTAACTGCTAGACCACTGCCATGTTACTGAAGTCTGTGTGCTGATTCAAATGCTGACGGGAAGGAAGTTAGGCTTAGTCCTGAACAGCATCCTGAGAGGACAGGAGGAGCTCGCTCCTACACTCAACTAAAGACCGTCGTAAGGAAGTGCAGGGGGACCATGTGTAGTCAGGCTGCACGCTGGGTGGCCTGTGTCATCCAAGGCTGCCTCTTTTCTTGTCAGTAACAAGCAAGCAACTTTGACTTCTTGGAGGCAGTCCCCGTAATTCTTTGGACAGATGAATTACTTTTCCCCAAGGTAAGTATCATCTTACACATTTGAAATAACCTAACAACCACCAGATATTCTGGGTTATGTGAATTTAAGGAACGATGCAATAATCTTTGGGAGTAACATGCAGTTACTTGGGCTGCAGTTTTCTCAGAATATGGAATGCCAGTATAAGGGAACAACCACCACCACACAGACAGTACAGCCTCAGAACAAGGAAATGAGGCAATTTGACAGCTTTATTGATCTCTTATCTCCTCCTTTCCCAGTCCCATCAAAAGCTGGTGTGGGTTCCAGAAAGAAAATAAGTATTTACCCTATGCTGTGTGCAAGCTGAAGCGAAAGAGTCTCACCACATCTAATAGCAAAGCCACGAGGTCACGGAGAAGTGTGTGGATGTATACATACGTAGGTGATTCATGACTGACGGCTACTGTTATAAACAAACTCTTCTTTCCCAGGCTACAATAATACCGAGCAAAGGTTATTTCAGCTAAATCACAAGAACGTCAAGGGGAAAAGATGCTGCCCACCAAGGGGCCGCTGAAGGGTAGCGAACACTGAGTAGAAGGCTAAGATGTCCTTTAAGTTCTGGCTATACAATAGATTTTGCCTAAGTCTTTTTCTCCCAGTGTAATTAATAAATTAGCCTTAATGACTTCCAAGGCTAACCTCATTTCACACCCACATCAGTTCTAAGATTACTTTCAAGTGAACTCCTTAATGACCACGCATTGTCACTAAGACAACTCATGCTAAAGAAATAAATTTAAACCCACCTTATAAATGTCTTCTGTAACTTAGGCTAACCCTTTGGCCTCAGCAGCCTGTACTAAAACCTGACTACAGGCTGGGACCATGCTGAGGTCACCAGTGGGGCAGCCACGCTATCAGCCTCATTCTGACCACCTGAGAGAGCAGAGGACCTGTAGATAGAACTGAGCTCAGTGACCAAAGATGGACAACTGTCAGTCCAGGTTCCGAAAGCTTCAGATAAGGGGGCCTGCAGGCTGGTGAAGACACCAGAGTGCCGGAGGAGGCAACGGAACACAGAACTCCACATCGTCACCCTCGTTCCGCGTCTCTTCTGATCCTCGTGTTTTAGGGGATTACTGAACTTTGGGGCGGCTGAGCATGAACTCTTACAGCCGGTTGGTTTTATTTGTCTCTGAAGTGAGGCACAGTGTGACTACTTCCAATGAACACCTTAATGACCACACTGTCACTTCAGGCAACTCATGCTAACCTGAAGATGCAAATTAAATGTAAAGCACTTAATTTGGGGGATTCTGCTTTAAGCCTGGGTCATCAGGACCGAACTGCTGAACACCCACCCGGCTGGTGTCTGAGAACGACTGTTCGATGAGTAGGGGAGACATAAGCTCTAATGCAAACACTGTACCCACAGATCTGCCGCCACACTCTAGGCCGAAGCGTAAAGCCACCGTGGGAAGTAAGTGGGAAAACCTTCTAGGAATAAGCACCCAATTTACTACTTAGAGCGAATATTTATGTTTTTTAAGAGTTTGCTATATGCAAAATATCTTGCAAGAGGCAAAGCATTATTCATCTAACAGTTCAGTCGCAGTGAGCTGTCTTCCTCCATGTTTCCAGTCAAATCCAGCTGCGTTCCGAACATGCTAGCCTTTTGGGAAAGGAATGTGAGTTCTAGCTAGCCCTCTAACGTGCCAAATATGGAAACTTTAACCCTTTCGGCTGCCTTTGCCTCTGACCTCTATGCTGTGATCACAACCCTTACTTACTATACTCAAGCTTTCCTACCTCGGCTCACTGCTCACGACACTGGGTGGTGATTGACGTGTCTGAGGTCACGTCGGGGCTAAAGCACACCCACAGCTCAGTCTGAAACACAGGTGTCTCAACTCCTCAGGGATTTCTAACTTCAGAGAAAATATAAATGAGCTTTGTTTGCAGTAGGCACTCAAGTACAAAACAGAGCAAACATACTCTCATATTCCTATCAAAATCTGTTGAGTGACTTCAAACACCTCTTCAGTATAGTTTGTGATTTGGTACTATTTAATATCAAATATCAGGATTATCTAAAGTGTTATTTGGACGGATCCTTTAAACTTAAAAAAAGTGGAGAAAATTGTTTAAAATAGGCACTACTAAAAAAAAAAAATACCACTTCTTGTTGTGCCGTTAAAAACTACAAATAGGGGCTGGAGAGAAGGCTCAGCAGTTAATGCTGGCTGTTCTTCCAGGGGACCCAGTTTGATTCCCAGCACGCCATGCGGAAGCCCACGACTATCTCTAACACCAGTTCAAGAATCTTCTGGCTTCTGAAGCATCAGGCATGTACATGGTGCACATACATACAAGCAAAGCACCCACACATACAAGAGAATAAAATCATTAAAAAGAAAAAAAAGAGTCATGAACACATAATTTTAAAGTTTACTTTAAAATGTAAATATTTCCCAGTATATAACAGGTAAAGAAAATAGCATATTGATTTTGTGGTTGTTATGTTTTTATTTTCCAAGTAATACTGATTTAAAAATATTTACACACCTACTTTTAAGTCCACAGTTTAGCACTCTTATTTGTATGGCTTTAAAAGTTATAGCACAAAATCTTTACATTAAGGATTGGGGGAAAGAGTCCATTCAAAACAAAGCCTGATATATTATATACATACTTTCCTCTGTACTTTATTTTAAATACATTAATTTTAAAATGATGCTCATCTAGTTTTTTCATCTGGTGGTAAAATACTAGTGCAACTTCTCATCAAAATAAAGTTTACCACAGATGCAAATGAATTTTTCCAATTGAAAATGGCCCTTCAGCTGCCGTTAAATGAAAAATTTTCCATGTAACTTAAAGGATAAAGAATTGGTAGTTGTCATTATAAGCAAAAATTTCAAGTCCCAGAGCAGTTTACAATGTTCCTTAAAACACAAACTTTGAAAGAACCAGAGATGTTTTACTGAAGTTTTGTTGGTTTTGAAAAGGCACAAGGGTGTTTTTTTTTTTTTTCTTCCTTTTTTAACATCCTAGAAATTCTGCCACCACTGTTTCTGTTTCGGAGACAGCATTTGTAACCACTGGAAAGACAAGAATGTTGTTCAAAATAAAGCCAGCCAGACCCCCAAATGTGAACTGCACAGTAACAATGCACTTCCCGCATGCAGCCTTGTGGTACCTACATACTCAGTTTCCTAACATGCATTAGAATACAGATACGTATTCTAATGGTTTATATGATTTTATAATATGCAAAGAATTTAAGGAAGGAGATGACCTGGGGAAGAGAATACGGAGACCCTGACCACAATGAAAATAGATGCATTCGTACCCAACTATATAATAAGAATATAATTCATTTAAGTTACCAGAAATATACTTCTCAAAGCTCTCACTCATTATGAGAAATATTCCCACTCTGTGGCATTAACTGGAAGGAAGGACATCAGTCTGTTTCCATAGAAACAGTTCAGCACAACAGGAAGTAGTTTTAACTTTGGTCCACTTATCTGATAGTGTAAGGTCACAATGCCCATCAGTTTACCCCAAATGTAAATTTAAAGATGTAATTGTTATTTCATTCTAAAACCGGCATAGATGTTCTGTCATTCTCTGCTTCTCCAGCTTGGGAATACTCTCTTGGTTTGGTCTCTAACCCCTCGTCATCTTCGTGATCTTCCATGGCAGCCTCAGCAGCATCTGCATGGCTAGGCTCGCTCTCCTCTTGGCTCATGATTTCGGGGGTCATGTGATCCAAGTCAGCTTCCAGAAGCTCAGTTTGTACTTCAACTGGCATCTGATTCACCCGTTCAACGTGCAGCTCTTCCACGTGCACTTCGGTCCCCTCTTCAGTCTGAATCCGACCCACTTCCAGGTAGCTCACCTGGACCTGCTCTGGAAGCTCACTGATGTGTGACTCGTGCACTTGGCTGTCCTGGAGCAGATCTGGATGGACTTGTTCCACAGTTACTTGTGCTGAGTCCACCTGGACCTGAAGCAGTGGCAATACATGCACCTTCCCAACTTGCTCTATAATCGTCATTGACGTCACTGGTTCAGTCTGGACATGGGTTTCTACTGAAAGGACCTCTTCAGTCACAATACGTTCTGAAATATTATGAGCGTCACTAAGATGCCTCCTTAATTCATTTCCTTGCATAAACCACAAGTCACACAGAGTACAATGGTTGGGTTTATCTCCAGTGTGTATTACCAAGTGATCTTTGAACTGGTCCCAGCTGTTAAACATACTGTTACAGACCTGAAATCACCAAACATAATATGTTAATAATACTTATAATCAAACTGAAGTAAACGTGAATACATTTATTCTCCATAAAATATACTAAGGGGTTGAGGTTATCTAAATGAGAACCTGCCAAGCATAAACAAGGCACTGTACTGAGTCTAATCCTAAGCATCGACAAACAATGACAAAACAAACAAACAAAACCCACAAAGAATAGAATAGAAGGGCTTGCCTAATATATCTGTGGGATGTCCCGGGTTTAATCCCTAGGACTGGGAAAAAACAAACAAACAAAAACTACACAAAACACTACCACCCACATTGGTAAATTGAGCGTCACAAAAATATTCTGAATATAGTTTCCAGTGCACCACATGCAAAGCTATTTCCCACACTTGGTTTCATTTGATCTTCAGCCCATACAACCTAACAATTTACTAGATTCTGGAAACATTTTAGCATTGTTCCCTGTTAAGTATCAAATATAAAGTAACAATACTATAGTTTTCCCCACAGCTTCAAAATTCAGACCCGGCTTTCCCTGCCGCTCACCCAGACGCTACTGAGTGTCCCTGTGGTTAGGAATAACTAACTGTGGGAAGGCAAGATAGCTTAATGGTAAAAGCCTGAGCCACAAGTCCGCGCACCTTAGTTTAACCTCTGGCACCCACATGGTGAAAGAGAGAATAAACTTGCAAATTATCCTCTGACCTCTACGCACTGCAGCATGTGTGCCCAACTGCCAATAAGTAAATAAATTCAAGCACCCAAACCTGTTATTCCCCAAAACCAGGCAGGTGTAGTGGAACAAGCCTCAGCAGCTGCCTGGGCTACGACTGTCTTTAAACCTGCATGTCCATAGCACTTCTGTGGTTTCAGACTATTACTCAGGGCAACTCTTATTAACACTGATCATCTAGGGCTGAATGAAAACAAAAACATTCCATAATCATCAGGTGATGGTGGCACACACCTTTAATTCCAGCACTCAGGAGGCAGAGGCAGGAGGATCCCTTTGAGTTTGAGGCTAGCTTGATCTAAAAAGTGAGTTCCAGGGTAGCTAGTGCTGTTACAGAGAAACCCTGTCTCGAAACCTGCCACCCCCCCCCCAAAAAAAAAAAAACCATGGGGCTGGAGAGATGGCTCAGCGGTTAAGAACACTGACTGTTCTTCTAGAGGTCCTGAATTCAATTCCCAGCAACCACATGGTGGCTCACAACCATCTGTAATGAGATCTGGTGCCCTCTTCTGGGGTGCAGGTATGCACACAGGCAGAACACTGTATACATAATAAATAAATCTTAAAACAAACAAAAAAAACAAAACAAAACAAAAAAAAACACCTAGTAACCCTTACAAAGTAAACAGCCTTTTCTTTACTCCCAGGTCTTTCTCCGGCTCTGTTTGCCTGAGATGGTGATATTCTGACTCGGAGTTGCATGCTGATTCACCACCACAACTTGTATCAAAAGTACACGTGCTGCCTGGTGGTGGCGCACGCCTTTAATCCCAGCAGGAAGAGGCAGGCGGATCTGTGTGAATTTGAGGCCAGCCTGGTCTACAAGAGCTTTCCAGGACAGGCTTCAAAAGCTGTCTCAAAAAAAAAAAAAAAAAAAAAAAAAAAAAAAAAGGAAAAAACAAAACGAAAGGCCATGAGCTCCACCTGCCCTAGCAGACACTACAGTGACACAAGCGGGTGGCGCACCAGGAGACTGTCACCTACAAAGGTGCACGCAAGAGCTGCACAAGCTAGAAAACAAAACAAAACCTCAGTGTTTAAGAATTTTACAATTTTGGTTTTGCCCAGATTACAGCTGCTCTGAGGCCACACACTGGACCCAGTCAGGAGAGGATCAGTTTTGATGACAATTGTGACCACATGGTTAACTGGGAGCTGAGGTTTGCTGCTGCCCAGTGTCACAAGAGAACATTCTACTGATTATCACTAATTCAGGAAAGGATCAGATTTTGAAATTCCAAGAAAGTTTTTGCTGAACACATACTGCTTTTTGCACTACTGTCGAGTCAAGAACGTCTAAGTCGACCCTGTGAGTCAGACTATTTATTGACTCTGCACTTCTGAGAACAAAACACACCCACACATACCTGGCATTCGTAAAGCTTCTTCCTTCCCTTTTTTGCCCCTACTCCAGTTTGGCATGCAGTGAGGTGACATTTAAGGGTGCTATTTCTAGCAAACCGCTCATGACAGTTTGAACATTCAAAAGGTTTTTCACCTATTGCAAGAAAAAAAAAATACATTGGTAAATTGAGAACATCAGCAAAGGCAAGGATAAGAGTTCATCATTTTGGCTATTAATTTTTTTCTTTTTTCGTTTGCAGTGCTGGGGACTGAACCACACGCAGGCTTCATGCATGCCAGGAAAATGACCTACCACTGAGGCACACCTGTGAAACAGGGTCTATTATGTATCTCTGGCTGTCCTGAAACTCGCTTTGTAGACCAGGCTGGCCTCCAATTCCTCTGCTCCCAAGTGCTGTGATTAAAGGTGTGTACCCCTAAACCCAGATCATATCCATCTTCCCCCTCCCTCCCCGTGTGTGCGTGCGTGCGTGCGTGCGTGCGTGTGTGCGTGTGTGTGTGTGTAGGGTGGGGGCACGATTTGTTATGTGTACGAGGCTGTCCTCAAACTTTTTTGGTTACCCTTCTGAGTGTGCCTCTGCCTCTCCAGGGCTGAGAATGGAGGCATGTGCCACCACACACGGCTTTCCTTTCTCTTTTTTTAAATACAGTCTCCCTGTGTTCCCTATGCTGGAATTGAACTTAAAATCTGCTTCAGCCTCCCAAGTGCTACAACTACAGGAATGAACCAAATGTCTGACTTAATTAACACGATCTCAAGGAGGGGAGCACAATTTATAACTCATGTACTTTAGCATACCTAAAACTATTTTTCCTTAGATAAAAATCACGCTCAATCTCTGCTACCCTTTCACTAAGCACCTGTTCTTTTCTATTTTGCACTCCCCTGGACCAGATCACACTTTCGGTGACGACAGTAAAATAATAAGGACAGAGAGGCACAGCTCCACAATCTCCGTTTAGGAGAGGCCAAGGCAGAAGATTCTGAGCTGTAACACAGCAAGATGCTGTCTCAAAAAGCAATAAAGCATGGCGGTGAACGCCTTCAATCCTAGCGCCTGAGATGGCTAAGTTCCAGGCCAATAATGGCTACACAGTGAGACTCTGTCTCTAACAAAACTAAAAAATAAAACAATAAGCTGATGCCTTGAACACTGTCATGAAAATAAATCCGAATGCTGCATCAGTGTTAAGGCAGGGCAATTCTGCCTGGAACAGAACGACCAAAGGGAGTTGATTTTAGCCAGAGCCCAGGTACAGCACTGCAGAGCGGGTAAGGAGGGAGGAACTGACTATGACTATGATAGTAATATCTGATACATGTATGGGATAGTAGTATGCCACCTACTATCAAGAACCAAGAGTGCAGGAGTTTAAAGTGTCTGTCAAGTGGGGATGCAGGGAAAGACCATGAAGTCAGAGTGTTTGCAAAATAGCACCAAGACCCGGGTTTAGTCCCTAGCACCACATAAATTGGGTGTGGGGGTTCACATCTATAATCTCAGTACTTGGGAGGGGGAGGCAGCTACATCTTAAGTACAAGATCATCCTGGACAATATATTTACTGAATTCAAGGCCACTTGGGCTACATGAAACTGTGTCTCAAAAAATGAATTAAATGAGAGGCTAGAGAGAGGGCTCAACAGCTGCTCTTCCAGAGGACACAAGTTTGATTCTCAGCACACACGGCAGCTCACAGCCATCTAATAATTCCAGTTTCAGGAGATGCCTTCTAGCCTCTGTGTGCAGACTGACTTACATGCAGGCAAAACACCCATACATATTTTTAAGGAGAGAGAAATTTTAAAAAATAATTTTAAAAGGCACTCAAAGCAGAGTAGAGATTCCCAGGAGCTAGTTGTATAGACAGTTCTGGAGAATGTCTATATACAGAATGGACTGATACATAGATAAACGGGTCATTTCCAGCGGCAATGAATACTTCCAAGATGGATCAAAATGCTCAGTGTGCTATATAACCACAGAATCACAAACAGAGTCTAGAGAAACCCCAAGTAAGACAGCAGATAGAGGAGCTAACAGTGGAAACAGAACTGCCGAAGGCCGTACATCGGGATCAGAGGCAGGGCTTAGCCACAATGGAGCAGTTAATGAGAAGTCGGCAGTACAAACAGAGTGTTTTGAATAATAAGGCTGAGGGTGTGGCTCAGCGATAGACTGCTAGTTTAGCGTGCACAAAGCCCTGGGTTCAACTTCCAAGCTCGTACACACACTCACTCTTTAAGAAGAAAAAGGACTGGAAGAGATTTCTAATCCGTGAGAAATCACCATCTATTGACTTTCTGTGGGGGAAGAAGGCAGGAAAAGAGGGAAGAAGGGTTGCAATAAAGATGGACATGGTTCAAGTTGCAAGATTCAGCACTGGCCTTTGAAGAAAAATCAAGCTGTTGGAGACGTGGGTAAAAAGAGCTATGCTAACTCAGGAGTGGAGGGAAGGGTCTTGAACACACACAGCAGGAATCTGGAGATTCCATTAGAAAAAGGCATCAGACCAGAAATTGCCTCAATGAAGGTCTGAGACAGCACTTTCTCCAGCACTGTTCTCTAACAAGGAAGGATAAATACAAGTAGGAGCCTTCTGTGCAAGAAAAGATAAGACAAGGTTCAGGCTAAGAGAGAAATCAGAAATATTGTAATAAACTGATGGGGAAGGATGAGCTGAAAGGCTTGGATGTGGAGGAACAATTGCCAAGCAAGAGTATGGGGATTCAAAGACAGCATAGTGTCTGCAGAGCACAGAACCTAGACGTCAGAGGCTTCACTACCCCAGAAACAAGGACATGTTGGATCTATATGACCAAAATATTCATGTACATTGACATAAGTTACCAAGTCGCAAGTTCTTCTCCCAATAAAGTCAATATAGCTTTTGTACAGTTTGCACATGATAAATTAGGCAATACCTGATTATCCAGAATTAGTGTTGATATGAGAGAACTTTTTGATTCAAGAAACATTGAGAAATATGCTCAACAAAATGATTGTTTTATCAGTGCGTAATTTTTTCACTACCAGTGAAATCTATAAGCCTTTTGAGAAGGCAATATGAGCGGCTCAGGAAGATGCCCACAAAGTGCCAGCAGTGCAAGCTTGAAGACCTGAGTCGGCACCCAGCGTTCACCTAAGAACCCAGCTGTGGGAGAGCACAGCTGGGGCTTCAGCCCTGGAGCTGATGTGGTAGCAGGGTGTTCACAGGTAGCTCTGTGGAGCCGGCCAGCCAGGCAGCCAGCGGGTGGGTGAGCTTCAGGGTCAGTGAGACTCGAAAGTCACCTGAAGTTGATTTCTGGCTCCCACGGCGCATATACACAGACGTGCACTCACTCACATGTGCCACAGTCACACACCTACGCAGAAACATACACACGCTACACACAGACACACACACGTGCTCATACGTACGTAGTGAAGGAGGAATAAAAAAAGCAATCTGATGTTTGCCAAGATTTCCTTTAACCTGGAAATTCTGTTCTTAAAAAAATAATTACATAGGCCAGCAAGAGGGCTCAGCACTTGTTCTGACTGATGGACTGAGTTCCGCTCCCGGAACCCACTGCAGGAGGAAGGAACCAACTCCTGCTAGCTCTTCTTTGATCGCCACACTCATGTGGTGGCAGGCACACACACACCTGCAATAAAAAGCCCTTCAAACTACATTATATGAGCGTGTGTAGAGGTAAATGTACAAGGATGCTTACTATGCCACTCTAGTGAAAACCTTGTGTTTACTCAGAGCAGCAACGATGTGCACTAAAATAATATGTAGCCACAGGGAAATAAAACCCGTCGTGTTTCATTTGCAATCCCAGCACTCGGGGGACTGAGGCAAAAGGATCAGCTGAGCAACATAATGAGAACTTGCCAAAAACAAAGAAAGGTGAGTCTAAAATGAAATGGTATAAATCTGCTGCTTGCACTTTTATTCTCAGAAGTGTGTGCTTATGGTCACTTGATAATGCCGGCAATATCCTGAAGGTTAGAGGCAAACATTCTCTACCACTGACCTACTGACCCTGCCCTGCCCCGAATGTGCCAGGTGCTTTGTATGCCCAAGCAACACTCTCCAGTAAGTTATTCCCTGGAGCCAGGAGCTACTTTTAAGAGATGTAGACTAGGACTGGAGACATGGCTCAGTGGTTAAGAGCACTGGTTGCTCATAACCATCTGTAATGAGATTTGGTGTCCTCTTCTGGCCTGCAGGCAGACATGCAAGCAACACAGTATACGTGTTGTAATAAATAAATCTTTAAAAAAGATCTAGCTAAGTTGAAAAGAATCGCTTTTCCCTGCATGCTACTCGAGCTGTTACTAAACAATTAGTTGAAATCTAGAAACAGTCATATGACTTTTGGGATGGGGGGTTGAGAAAAGGTTTCTCTGTGTGGCCTTGGCTGTCCTCGAACTTGTTCTGTAGACCAGGCTGGGCTTGAACTCAAGAGATCCACCAGTACTGGGATTAAAGGTGTGCACCACCACTGCACAGGCGACTTTTTCTGAAAGACATGTAGACTGTTAAACTTCAGTCTCTCTGTGGGATGTGTACCATTATCCCTAATGCAAAGAAAGGGGCCTCAGTATAAAATGACCCACATGTTCACCAAAGCGGTAACTGTCAGGACTGAAGCCAGAACTCAACTGTGATTTTTATTTTCTGATTCTCCTTGGAAAGTAGGGAACAACTACTTAAAAACATGTTGAAGTCACCTCAAGGTTCTTATTCAAATGGGTCTGGTATTCTTCTTCACCCTTTGCTGGCTTCCGCCAGTCACAAAGTCACTCCAACATAAAGTTCAGAGATCACCAAATCCCATGGGCCCTGCCTCTTTTCACTACTGCTATCTCATCTCCCGTTCTTAAGATTATTCCAAAAGATTTTTTCATCAGAGTCAGCAGGTTTTATTTCACATCAACCTACTGTGCCAGTCGCTGCTCTAAATAGAAACCTGACCCTTCTGCTTTCATATTTAAGGCTACAAGGCAATGTTCATTCAGCTTGCTTCTGTACTAAATGGACCCTACAGTGAGCATATATGGTTCTAGAATTTACAACTAATAAAATCAAATAAGTTAACTTGATATCTCATATGAAGTTCTTCAGCCCTATAGTCACGCTGCTATATCAAAAGCACAGGGTGGAAGTCCCTTCTCTCACTGCTCACACTTATTTTGCCCATAAACCATTTGTAGATCCCCCACATGTCACCCAGGAGGCCTGCTCTAGCAATCTCTTGGTATTCCTTTACTGTGACCCAACTCTACAGTCACCCACCCTTCTACTAGGAAAGCACACAACTTGCTTTCATGCTCTCCTCTATGCCTGTGTCTTCTTTTGCTTGAAAACCTGTTCCCACACTACTTTTCCTGTGGGCCATCATCACTGGGGCTGCATCTGATTCCTCAATTTCTATTAGTGAGCTACAAGGGACTTTGGGCAGTGGGATAATTAGGAAGGAAGGAGGGAGGGAGAAAGGGAGGGAGGGAGTCCACACGTAAGAAGACTTGGGCACAACTGTCTAGAAATCCAACTCTTAGCAGCTCTCAGTAACTTGCTTTCTCTTACTATATGGGGTTTAGAGCCTAGTAAAAATTTAAGTCACTGGCAGTAGGTCCTGTGCTTGACTTAGGAAATCTAGCAAGGAACGCTCAGGGAGTTAAAGCAAGGACAAGGAATCAAATGTGTGGGGGTGGGAGGGTAGGGAAATGACACAGAACTACAGTGACCAAAGAAAGACTTCCAGGATTTCTTCAAGATTGGGACAGTTCTTCGAAGAAAGAGTATGCCTCACCTCCCTTGGCTGTCTACTAGTCCTGAGATATTTGCCACTGAGAGAGGTAGAGGATGACAGACACAGATGACTATCTTTTTCTGGCTCAAAAATATATATGACTTCTTGAAGTAACGTGTCTGCTGCACAGACAACAGGGCCTGAGCTGCACCCCAGACACCATGTAAAAAACCAGGAATGGCAGTGTGGGTATGGACCCCAGCACTTGGCCAGGGGGAGGAGTGTAGGCAGATCCCTGAAGATCCATGACTAGTCAGCTTCACTAAACAGATTAACTTCAGATTCAGTAAGGCTCTGCTTAAATAAAGTTGAAAAGAAATTACCGAGGAAAGACTCAACCATCTCTGGCTTCCACACATGCAGGAGCACACCAGGTATGACCAGACCCACATGTCCACTCAACACCCACAGAATACAGCATGCACTCTCAAGACAATTAAATGTATGCCCCCCAAAAGGAGAAAAAAAAATGTTAAGATTGCTTATAAATGTCTATGTAACATTAACATGGGAAACAAAAATAGAATAAAGTCATACTATAATTAGGATTTAATAATTCATGGTACTTAGCAAATAAATGTTTTACATACTTCTTTGAAGAATATAAACAAGGGTAAGACATAAGAGTGACAATCATCTTCAAGGTTGACAAATGATTTGTAATTTAAAGCATCAAGTATTTAAGCCGGGCGGTGGTGGCTCAGGCCTTTAATCCCAGCAGAAGCAGGTGGATCTCTGTGAGTTCAAGGCCAGCCTGGTCAATAGAGTAAGTTCCAAGACAGGCTCCAAAGCTACACAGAGAAACCCTGTCTTGAAAAACCAAACACAGGATTTAGACTTCAAGCGAATGCAGAAAAAATATACTTCAAAGTTTTGCTAATTACCTGTATGTTTTCGAAGGTGTTCTTTAAAGTGTCCAAAGTGGTCAAACTGTTTGTCACAGTACTGGCAAATGTGAATTTTCTTCCCAGCTCTTTGCTTCTTACTCAGCCCACCTTCCTCGAGGTGGTAGCAGTTTAGGTGCTGCTTCCAAGCACTCTCGCGGAGATACCTTTTATTGCATATGTCACACTTGAAACTCTCAGTGGAGTGTGATTTCATGTGTTCCTTAAAATGGTAAAACAATTTAAAGGAACGGTTACATTTCTCACAATGGAACAAGTCCTTCACATGTGACAGCTGAAGCTCCACAATTTCAATGCCTTCTACCTGTTTGCTTATGGGGTCGGGCGCACAGTCATCTTCACTAAGCTGTCCTTTGCCTTCACCTTGGCGGTACTTGCTGGTAATGTCTGCCAGCAATGCGAGCGCAGAGTCATCCGAGGAGCCTGTCTGGATGTACTTTATAGACTGCTTGGCGGAAGCAACCTCCTCCAAGGTCTCCATGCTTTCATCTTCTACTTCAATCGTGCCCTCAGCAATCTCCACCTCAATTTCCACAGGCTCTGATCCTGCAGACGGCAAGGATTCAGTGATAACATTCGAAGTTTCTGCAATCTTTCTTTTTTTTGCCTCATTTTTCCCTGCGGGATTTTCCTCTATGGGAGCCGAATTTTCTTTGTTCCTGAAAAGTATAAATTAAGACCTTAAAAAAAAACTATGAAAATAAATATTAAACAAAAATCTATAAAATCATAGAATTCTTTGAAAAAATAAACTAAATTTAAGTGGAAGGCAGAAAATAAAATTGGACAGCCTATACTGTATCAATTTTAAGATTTCCTAAAAGCTGTAACGATTAAGGCAATGATATTGTACAGATAAGCAAAGGTTAATGGAACATGACAAAGTCCAAAAACAAATACTTATGAAATTAACTTCTGAAAAGAAAATTGTTCACAGTGATTCAATGGAGACTCTTTTTAAAAGGGCTGATGCTTAGCTGGGCGGTGGTGCTGCACGCCTGTGATCCCAGCACTCAGAAAGCAGAGGTGGGCGGATCTCTATGAGTTTGAGGCCACACTGGTCTACAGAGCGAGTGCCAGGACAGCTAGGGCTGTTACACAGAGAAACCCTGTCTCAACAAACAAACGAACAACAAAAACCCAACAACAACAACAAAGTGGTGATGATGGAATATCTGGTATGTGTATCAGAAAATTTCAACCTTTAAACTCAGATCATTTATAAATAAGAACTCTAATTGGACCACAGATTAAAATGTGAGAACTAAAATTTAATTAAATTTCTAGAAAACAAGGGAAAAAGTTTTAGCCAGAGGCCCACCCACCTTTGCCTCCCCACTGCCAATCTTCATGCTGAAATTACACGAAAGCCTCTAAGATACAATACTGTGACAACAGGGCATCAAATGTCCAGGGTGGGCGCTTTAAAAAGAAATCTCTGCAAATCAAGCCTGAAACAAGGAGAAGGCGTGTATGTATCTGTCATCCTCATCTAGAAATGCTAGAGAGGAATGCTCAACCAGACGCTCCAAAACCTGAAAGCGAAGACGTCTCACTGCTGACACAGGTGGGCTGAAAACCAGAAGCAGGTGTGCCTTGTGTCCTGGCAGTCTGCCACCGCCCACAGCTGTCTCTACCTTCTCCCTTCCCCTCTATCCTGATTTCAGCTGCTTTAAGGAAAAACAAAATTCATGGTGGAACAAAAATCTTTACAGACATGGGAACTAAGGAACTCGGGCAAAGGGAGGCAGTTTCTAATCAAAGACTGAGGATTTAGACTTGAGATCCTCATCACAACTGCACGCTATTAATTCTTCTAAAAAGAAGCAATTAGCATGCTGTTGGTCACATACTGGAACTGACACCCAACCTTTGGAAAGCTGAAGTCTGCCAGTCTCAAAGTCTCATTTCGTATAGAGTCAACCATACTTTGTGACTAATATGGTAACAAGTGTCCCACAAGTATCTTTGGTCAGTCAGGAAGAAATGCTTAATTTGACAAAGTAGCTGGCTTTCTGTTGCAGGTGCTCAGCCTCAACCAGATTTATGAAAGTCAAAACACACACAGCGGCTAAGGTTGGTAGGCTGTCCTCACAGCTCTTGCCAACATTCCTCATGATTTATCCTGCTATATTTTTACTGACACACAAGCTGTTGCCAGTGGCTTAACTATCTGGTGAGCTAACTTGAAAGGCAGGGCACACTCAAGACACCTACTTCCAAAACCACAATCACAGGGAAAAGAGAGTGGTTTCGCAAACTTCCTGAGTTACTCATTTAGAGGTCCATGTATATTATAAATGGCTGTTCTCAATAAGACTAACTAAGCAGTCTATTAAACAAGTCTGCTTTGCCCAGACTGCCACCGTTACACCAAGAGCCAACATTCTGAATGTGTTAATACATTTGTTATCGCAGACTGGTCCTAAAGGAAAAGACGCTCTTTCTGATGTAGACTTCACGCCTGTCTCACTGTAAAGATGTGACATGGCTGCACACAGGATGCTACTACTGACTGACTGACACTGATCTGGGAGCTGTGTGTGGTGGCTTCACCCTGAGAAGCTTCTCAAGTTATTCTTCTACTGCTCCAATCTGAGCAGCTGCTTCAAGGCTCAGAGCTGCTCCTTGAATATCACGTCACGCCTGGCTTCCTGCACTAGCTAGTCTGAAAGTGGTGCCTCTTTTAAATCACAAAAGCACTGTAATAACTGGATAATAGAAAGAGGTTAGTCTCTTATGCTTCCTACCTCCCACAGATACTGATATGCAAATTATTACAATAACCTCCTCAAACACTAACTCAAATAGTTTCCCACTCAACTTCCCTCACCTCCTCCTTGTCCAAAAATCTGAGTAAGGCAGGTTGATGGCCAAGTTCAGCTGTCCCCACACAGGGGTCACCTCTTCTCAGCTGCTTCCTGAGTAATGAAGATGACAGAAAGGATGGGAAGCTCCTGTAAACCTAATTAGACAATTTAGGATTCTGCCCTGATAGTCTTTGACATTATTTTTCTCCAATAGCAATTCTGGGACAAAGTAGTTATCGCTTCCAGGAAATAGTCACATATGGGCTTAAAGGATTCAAACTCAATTCTAGTTTAGTTACCTGGATACCATCTTATCATAAGAACAAATCAGCTCATTTATAAGGGCACACTTGAGGCCAAATGGGTCTCTAAATTTTGTAAAAATGCTCTTGAAACATTTCCTATGCAAGTTCTGGGTAGGAGTGGGTCACTAACACCTAGAACAGAGTAAGCTACGGTTGCTATACTAGGACACTGGGTTGGGGGCAAGCAGCAACCCCAGGACCTGGAGAGACGGTATTTTACATCCAGAAGGCAAGTGGGAAAACCATTAAATCTTTCAGAACCCAGGATCACAACATGGACAACCACCACTCAGGTGCTATTCAGGTGTCTGTGATAAATAAGACTAAATGACTGACCGCCTTTCAGACAGCCCCCTCCAAACACTACAGCTAGATTCAAGCATTCTCTCTGAACTGCAGGCAATGACCTGTGTCCCTAGTGAAGGCCTTAATCTGTATGTGCAAGGTAGGCGAATGGTGTTTACTCAAATTCTGTTAATAGTAGTCTTAAATAAGCCTAATACGTGAAAAACTGAATGAATGGACTAAGTCACAGTTCCTACTGGTAGATCAGAGTGACTAGTGATTGAGAGGTTAATTATGAGAAAAAATTACCAGAAGCCAAGAAAATATAGAAACAAGAGTATTTCTAGGAAACAACTTTTCATGGATCTCTCAGGCTGTTACATGACTTACACATAACATCTTGAAAACAAAGTCTTTCCTGTTTCAGAGTGTAAGGTAGATAAAAATGTCTACAATGTTATCAATGAATTTCAAAACTGATGGAATTAGGTAAGTATGCACCTACCATATATGTATATAAAATTTTAGAAAACGTTAATGACGGGACCTGTGGTAAGAGTAGACTGGTATGATCCCTAAGACTGGGAAAGGAGGTCTGGATTACAAAATGAAGAAACAGAAGAGTGCCATATTCATTAACTTGATAGTGATAATGGTTTTATGGGTATGTTAAAACTGCATATTTTTAAAGTCTTTACTTATAATTTTTTATTACATGTAATCATTTCATTTTATGCATTTTGCCTACATGTATGTATGTATACCACATGCATGCATAGTGTTTGCAGAGGTCAGAAGGGGGAAAGAGATTTTCTGAAATGTTCCCAGAATGTTCCTGGAATGAAAGGGATGGCTGTGAACCACCACATGGGCACTGGGAACTGAACCCAGGTGCTCTGCAAGAACGGCAAACGCTCTTAATCACTGAGTCATTTCTCCAGTCCCTAAATCGTTGCTTTTTATAATTTGGCATTTGTGCTGGGGCCCATGCACCCCCATACACACACAATAAATAAATGTGGTTAAAGTTTTACAAAATTAAATCATAAGACTTATACACACATACATACTCTTATCAGAATAACAAATGTTCATTAGAGGAGTTAGCAAAGTGACCTAAGGGCAACTTATGCAAACAAAGCTTTATTAAAAAGTCACCTCATTCATTTACACACTGCATGGATAACACAAGTATAAGCTATTAGCTATTTCTCTTGAAAAAAATGTTTGCTGGGCTGGCAAGATGACTCAGCGGATAAAGGCACTTGCTGAGCAAGGTGGAGGAAGAGATGAGCTCCACAAAGCTGTCCTCTCAGCTGTTAGCGGATGGGGGACGACTGTAACCTGTCATCATCAAGTGCTGTGCGATAATGCTTTTGTACACTGTAAAGATTCCTCACTCATGTTGATTTAATAAAACGCTGACTGGAAGCTGGGTGGTAGTGGCACATGCCTTTAATCCCAGCATTTGGGAGGCAGAGGCAAGCTCTTTAGAGTCTGAAGCTAGCCTAGTCTACATAGTGAGCTCTAGGACAGTCAGAGCCACAAAGAAAGACCTTGTCTCAAAAACAACCCCCACCAAAAAAAAGAAAAGAAAAAAAGGAGTACTGTATATACCTTTGTCTGCAAAAAAAAAAAAAAAAAAAAATATAACACCCATCAATTGTTCTTTTAAGAAGTAAATTTAACCAAAACTAAACCTTCATTCTTAAACTGTCTAGCCCATTAAACTTACATAATTAATGTTTGTTTTCGCAGCACTGGGGACTTGCCTGCCAAACCTGTAGCCCATAATAAAGTATATACTTAGTTAATAATTTATACTCCTTTCCAGGTGACAGTTCCAGTAATACAAATTTTGAAAGATCATTTCAGCAGGCTTTAAGGATCTAAGAATGATTTTAACATCAATTCACTGTAATCATTTCAGGTATTTTTAGCAACTGAAGTCTGTATCAATTTTACTTAAACTAAGTTATTACACTGTCTAGTCATTCATTTAAGAGAACATCTCTATTTTGAAAGATGTCAAAACCATTTTATTGAAAAGGAAGAAACTGGCTGGGCTGTGGTGACACGTGCTTTTAACCCCAGCACTCAGGAAAGATGGGAGGCAGAAACAGGACCCCTATGTGCTTACGGGCCAAGTGGGCTCAAATACAAAGAGCAACAGAGAAAGCAGAGACGTTTGGAAGTGGGCAACTATTTGAGTACTTCATTAAAGTAGGTGGTGATTTTTTATTTAATTAGAGTTAATTAGAATGAGGTGATTTTTCTTTTAAAAATTTAAGTAAAAGTTCAAAGATAGAGACCCTGCCACAACAAGGAGAAAGCCACAACAACTACAAGAACTGTACTGACCTCCACACCTGCACCACGAAACACATACACTCAATGTGTGCTCCACTTTTCTGCTGTCTAGTGTCCACATACTACTCATGACCTTAAACAGGAAAAGGCTCCCACACAACACAAATCTGAAACTGTGCCATCTATGTAGAGCCTCACGCACATCTTACTAATCAATTTCGGATCATCTATCTCTGCTGGTGTGGATTGGCACCCACTCACAAACGCCTCCACACTATGTACCAGGTGTTAGCTTTCAGAACGGAGATACACAAGTTCTTATCAGAACAGTTCAATTGTGAACTGTCATATTAACTAAAAGAAATGTTACTGGAGTCTGGAGAGGTGGTTCCGAAGTTAAGAGCACCATTTGTTCTTCCACGGAACCTGGGTTCCATCCCAACACCCACATGGCAGCAGCTCACAAACATTTCTAACTGTGGTTCTCATGCACATGGTGTAGACATACATGCACGCAAAACATCCATACACATAAAACAAAAATTTAAAAAATGATGCTTATGAACAATTATAGTTCAAGTTTTTCCTAGATTTATTCCCAATTTTATCTTCTGACTAAACCATACCAGTGAGTTGGAATGAATAGTTTTGTTCCTGCAGGAAAACAACCTGCAAAACTATTTGTTGACATGCTAATGGACTATACTAAAATAAATAAGAAATAATCTTTTTAAACTAATCATTTAAAAAGCAAACAACAGGAGGAAAGGGAAAGCCAAATAGTACCGGGAGGTACCAGTGAAGTAACAGTTTGCACATTTAGAATACTACGCTACATACATCGCTGTTCATTTTACAGGCATTAAGCCTCACAAACAATTCTGTGAAGGAAGTTGCATCATTATATCATCTGATGGGCTGAGTACTTCATTAAGGTCAGTGATAGAGCTAGGGTAACCTAGAGCAACGCCAGAGCCCTCAGCTTACCCTTTACACTGCTCCAAGTGAAGGTGCTGAGATTTGCTCATTGTATCCTTTAGTAGTTTTTGAAAACACAGAAGAAACTCTGTGTTTTAATACCAAGTGGTAACCCCTTAGCAATGGACCTGTTTTCATGCTACAATACCACTGAACACTTATCTTTTCCCTTTGTGGTGGACATATCAGAAGTCAGATGGAGGTTTAAGTCATCTGGAGTTTATAACAAGTTTACATAAATGCATTTAGATTACAATAGCTCTAATTTGGCCACTGAGGTGGCTGTAATAGAACTGGCCTCCAGAGGCTCCTCGATTTCCCACCGTGATGATAATGGACTAAACCTGAATGTAAGGCAATTCAGTGCTTTCCTTTTTGTTGCCATGGTCATGGTGTCTTCTCACAGTACTACAACTTTAACTAAGAAGTCATTACCAATAGGTAAGCCATGACTTACCCTCATCTAGCCTACTGATTTTTATTAATATTCCCAGTACTAATAATTATCAATCAAATCCAGCTAAAGAGGGTCCAGAGACCACCCTGAAAACCTGCCTAGACATGCTATTTTACTTTTTATTTTAATTTTTTGGTTTTTCGAGACAGGGTTTCTCTATGTATCTTTGGCTGTACTGGAACTCAATTCTGTAGACCAGGCTGGCCTCAAACTCCAGAGACCTGCCTGCTTCTGTTTCCTGAGTCCTGGGATTAAAGGTGTGTGCGACCACACCTGACTCAGGCATGCTATTTTAATCTTATTTTAATGAGTTTTTACTTGAGAAATCAATGCAAATGGAAGGCATAATCAATATCCAAAATTTTCCTAGTTTCAGAACATCACTACTTAATGCTATGACACAGTACAGTCTTGACTATCAGTTAGCATTTCTGAAGAAGTAACCATTACCGGACTTCAAGGGCTTTAATAGCTTCCAGCATCTGTAGAAACTCTGCTGCTTTCCACACATCATTAGCTTCCTCTTCTCCTTGTATCATTAGTTTTGCTGTGTACGTGAACTCAATCAAGTGACGAAAAGCCATTTTACTGACCCCTGTAAAAAGATGCACAGTACACTTAGTTCACGGCAACTCAAACTGCAGAATGCACAGTAAAGAGGAAAGCACATGGGATTTGATAAGTATTTGTCATTTCCTTATCACAATTAATATCCTAGTCACATTCCACAATCCTCATCATCACAATTAATAGCCTACTTACCAAGTAAGATCTCATGCTCCCCCTTCCAGGCCTGAGGAGCCCACTCCAGCCACCGCCACTTACTTTTTAAGGTTTACTTTATTTAAATTATGTGTCTGTGTAAACCAGAAACAATGGCTCCCTGAAGCTAGAGTAACAAGTGGTTGTGAGTCACCTGATGGAGGAGCTGGAAATTGAACTTGGGTCTTTGGAAAAGCAATACTCTTTTAGCTGCTGAGCCACCTGTCCAACCCCCACCCCTCAATTATGAGTTTGACCATTTCAGAAAGTTATTTAAATAGATATTTTATCATTTATCTTTCTTTAACTGTCTTAATTTAACATTTTTTCAAGGTTTATTCATGTTGCATACAGCAGAATTTTTAAAGGCTGACCAGTATCCTATTTTGTGTATATAAAAATTCCCTTTATTCATTAGAACATTCATTCCGTGTTCTGCTGATGAACATTTAGGTCATCTCCACATGTTAGCTACTATGAATGGTCCTAAAAAGAATGTAGACAAACAATTAAAGAAATTGTAAGGGCTGGAGAGAGGGCTCAGAGGTTTTGAGTTCACTTCCCAGCAACCACAACATGGTGGCTCACAACCATGTGTAATGAGATCTGGTGCCCTCTTGTCTGTCGTGCAGGCACACACACAGGCAGAACACTATATACATAATAAAAAAATAAAAAATAATTTCTAAATTTTATTACAACTATTCTATGTATGTGTGGTATTTGAACATGTAGACGTGTCACAGTGTGCCTGGGGAGGTCAAAGGTGGGTTTCAAGAATTGAACTAGGGTAAAAAAAAAAAAAAAAGAATTGAACTAGGGTTGTCAGGCCTGCATTCTATCTGCTGTTCACTGAACCATCTTGCTGGCCGAGGAGCACAACTTCCTGAAGATCCTGATGCCAATTTTTTTGCATGGATGCTCAGATGTGGAACTACTGGTTTATATGTGATGTGGCTAAAAGATGAAAGCTCGTGTGTTAGCAGCCTGGCCCCCAGCTGGTGGCATGTTCCTCAGACTGGATCCTGAGAATGCTTATTCAAAGCTGAATGGACTACTAAAGAGACGGGCCTTAGTTATTCTATCCACCCTGCAGACTTTGTGCAACTTCAACTGTTTGAATTCTTTTTTGTTGTTGTTTTTCGAGACAAGGTTTCTCTGTAGCTTTGGAGCCTGTCCTGGAACTCTGTCTGCCTCTGCCTCCCAAGTGCTGGGATTAAAGGCATGCACCACCAGTGCCCAGCTTGAAATTTTTTTAAACTCAAACATGGACAGGAACATTTATGTGCCAACAAAGTTTTAGTTACATTGCATAGCAAGGGCTCATAAATGCACACTTCTTTAAACTGGACTTTAAAGAAGGGCTGGTTGGAGGAAGGTCTTTCCTCACTTACAAACCGCCAAGAGAGTGGCTGTAGGCGTCTGCTTCAGCACTGCACTGGGTCAAGGTGCTCTGCCTTACTACAACCTCTGGACCTGAGCCAAGGCAACTCTCCTCCCCGGAAAGCTCTTCAACACATATGGCGTTTCTACTTTAAGCTTCCATCTTTCACAGTGGCCACACTCACTTCTCTCATCACCCCGTCTTCTACTTCCCTGACACCTTCTTCAAAAATGCAGTGATCCTTGCTAAATACATACTTGTCTGGCCAGTAATGACACAGATGGAACTTTTCTCATTTACATGAGAGTCATTTGTTTTCTTTCTTGGAGAAGTTTCTACGTAAGTTCTTACTCTGTTTTTAAATAACGAAGTTTTAAATGTTATTCTGAGTTCTCTCAGTTTCTTTCAGATAAATACTTGGTTTGCAAACATTTTCTCCCATTCCACCGGTTGTGTTCTGTTTCCTTTACTATGTCTACTTCTTCTGTCGCCCATGATGTTAAGGTCACATTCGTGAAATGCGTTGCCCATTCTATTGGGAAGATATAACCAGTCAGTATGGTGTGCCATGCTCATTTTTGCACAGAACTATCTTTGTATCACAGGAACAAATCTCATTTGATCTTGATAAATCATCTTTCAATTACTATGATGCTGGATTTAGGATCCTAGTTTATGTGTATGCAGAGTGAGAGTACACAAGTTCAGCGATCAGAGGACAGGTTTTGAGGCTGTTCTTCCACCTTGTTTAAGTGGCTATTCCTTTGTTTCTGCTGCTGTGCTGGTAACCTCAGGCTAGCTGGCCCATTATTCTCAGTTACCTCACTCAGTGCTGAGGTTACAGATGCTTGCTACCACATCTGGTGGGTTCCAGGGATCAAATTCAGATCTTCAGCTTTCCTTACAAGTTGTTTTTTACTTGCTGAGCCATTTCCCTAAACTTTTTTGAAAAATAGGGTCCCACTCTATAGTTAGCCTTGAACATGTGACAACCCTCCTGCTTCAACCTCCAAGTAAGAGAATTGACAGGTGCCAGCCACAATGCTTGGCTACTTTCCTAATATTTTACTGAGAATTTTTATATCATAATAGATATTGGCCTACAGTTTTCTTTTTAAATTATTTTTCTTGATATGGTCATCAGAGTCATACTGGTCTCAAGTAAATCTGGAAGTGTTTGCCAAACAGTGGTGGTGCACACCTTTAATCCCAGCACTTGGGAGGCAGAGGCAGGTGTATCTCTGAGAAACCCTGTCTCAAAAAATAAAACAAAGTTGGAAGTGTTTGAAATTTTTAAACATTTATTTTTATCTACACTTGTCTATGTTTATATACACATAGTTGTCTGCAGAGACCTAAGAAGGGTATCAGATCCCCCTGGAACTGGAGGTATAGACAGTTGTAAGCCATCAGACATGGGTGTTGGGAATGAAACTCAGAGTCTCTAAGGTGCAGTTATGTGCGTTTAACTGCAGAACTCTCTCTCCAGCCCCTTAGCCCCTTATTCGATGCGTTTGAGTCTAAACATGGCAAGAGTTCTTCAAATGTTTGACTGAGGTCACAAGTTAAAGCCAACTGATCCTAGAATTTCCTCTGTTCAAAGGTATTTTGGTAACTAATTCAATCTCCACAGGAGGTCCTTTATGCTGTTTCTTTATGAGTTAGGAACAAAACCTTCAGTATTTCCCACAGGCTCAAGCCTGCAACTGCCCTAGTAATTTAGTTTATAAAACTCTCTTCATTGTAACCTATTTGAGAGAAAACTTTTGATCTGTACCTCAAGAGCATCTAACAGAGATTTCCAAAACACAGGTACATACCACAAAAAAATGCTAAAGTTAAATTTGAAACTAAGTGTCTAGTTCAAGTATGCTGGCACACACCTTCAATCCAAAGGCAGGAGGATCTCTCTGAAGTTAGAGGCTAGCCTAGTTCAAGAAACAATTTTAAAAGACTATTTCAGCTGGGTGTCATGGCTTACACCTTTAAACCCAGCACTCAGGAGACAGAGGCAGTCAGATCTTGATGCCAGCCAGGTCTACAGAATAAGATCCAAGATGACTAGGGTTGTTATACAGAGAAACCCTGTCTTGA
Organism: Alexandromys fortis; assembly: GCF_014885135.2. Taxonomy (NCBI): domain Eukaryota; kingdom Metazoa; phylum Chordata; class Mammalia; order Rodentia; family Cricetidae; genus Alexandromys; species Alexandromys fortis. Next base: position 8,965,706 of record NW_026067959.1, read on the forward strand.
AAAACAAACAAAAAAGTTGAGTGTAAGAAGGCTATTTAAGCCGGGCAGCGGTGGTGCATGCCTTTAATCCCAGCACTCGGGAGGCAGAGGCAGGCAGATCTCTGTGAGTTCGAGGCCAGCCTGGTCTACAAGAGCTAGTTCCAGGACAAGAACCAAAAGCTACGGAGAAACCCTGTCTCGAAAATCCAAAAAAAAAAAAAAAAAAAGAAAAGAAAAAAAAAGAAGGCTATTTATATTTATGGTTGTGAGCCTAGCCTTTAACGGCTGAGCCATCTCTCCAGCACAAAGAAGGCTATTTAAAGGAGCAAAGAAGGGGCTGGAGAGATGGCTCAGTGGTTAAGAGCACCAGCTGTTCTTCCAGAGGTCCTGAGTTCAATTCCCAGCAACCACATGGTGGCTCACAACCATCTGTAATGAGATCTGGCACCCTCTGGCGTGTGGACATACAAGGAGGTAGAATGTTGTATACATAATAAATAAATATTTTTAAAAAAATAAAGGAGCAAAGAAAAACTTTTAATAGAATTCCAGACCAAGAAATGTCCAAGTCTACACTGCAAAAAGTATACAACTGTTGCTCACAAAACATTGTTATGTTTGTTCCATTTACCTTATATATCTAAAGGCAACTGTAAGTATTCAGAACAGGAATCTTTATGTATATAAAGGAAAGTGATTGGGTCTGGAAAACTGTTTCAGCAGTTAAGTGTTTACTGCTCTTGCAGAGGACTGAGCTTGGTTCCTAGCACCCATGTCAAGTGGCTCGCAATTGTTTGTGGCTCCAGCTCGACTTGCTGCCTCTGGAAACACATGCACACACACACACACCATGTAATTTTAAAACGAAAATAAATCTTTTTAGAAATTGGGGGATATCATTCAGGAGAGTCAAAATTTTACATCTTAGGCCCAGCTCTTCCAGAAACTGATCTGGGGCAAGACAGAACTTTAGAACTCATTTTGACTTGTCTTCAAAGTGTCTGAAAGTAACTTGAATATTGAAAAATACTTTAAGACGAAATATACACTGAGTTATGTGATACTAAGTAAGGAAACTAAAAATATGGATTCATCAAAAGCTTTGGTTCCCTAATTTAATTTTCATCACCTCAATTTTGCTTTGCTAAGGGAAAGGCTATGCTATCTTTTAAGAAATTTGACTAGATGTTTGAAAGTACAAACGTTCTTTCTAATACAATGTTTAAACAGTCCTACAGTAAAATTAGATACTGCTTTTTAAAATCAAGCATCGATACTGCTCATCATACACCAGGCATGGTATCATTTACTGAATCTTCATGCCTAAGAAATATTAGCTGGGTGGTGGTGGCGGCGCATGCCTTTAATCCCAGCACTGGGAGGCAGAAGAAGGCGGATCTCTGAGAGTTTGAGGTCAGCCTGGTCTACAAGAGCTAGTTCTAGGACAGCCAGAGCGACAGAGAAACCCTGTCTTAAAAAAACAAACAAAAAAAAAAAAAAAGAAAAAGAAGAAAGAAATATTAATTAAATGTTTAAAAAGTAGGAGCAAACCTAAGTAGTATGATTCCTGGGTCCACGGAAAAAGACAATTTTTTCTTGTTGCTTAGAAGTCCGAACACCCTGGTCTTATTAACTCCAGGTTTACATTATCACTTTCATAAATCAACATCCTCCATGTGAATCACTCTTTCTCCCAATTTAAATATCTTGGAATTTTTTTCTGCCACAGATTTGGGGGTGGAAGTTGATGCAGATTAAATCCAGGGCTTTGTATGAACATGCTAGGAAAGTGTTCTACTACTGAGCTACATTCTTAGCTTTTTAACTTGAACTTCATTATTGGATTTTATCAGAGAGGTTTCATGAACCCTTGTAGGTACTTATATATTAGGTATTTGCACTATTTTAAGTACAAAAATTTAATACCAGTAAGAATCTTAAATAAACTGGACCTGGTGGTGAACACACGTAATCCTAGCACTCCGATGTTAGGCCAGCCTAGTAGGATTCCATGAAAGAAAGCGAGCGAGAGAAACTGCACCAAACTATATTAAGATCTGCTTTACTAAAGAGAACCGAAGGGGCTGGCCATCTGTCTGTAGAAAACTCCACATGGTACACGCAGGTTAAAGCCGGCAAGAGGGCTGGAGGATGACTCGGTTGTTAGAGTTCCACCTGCTCTAAAGAGCGCCTGCCTTGATTCCCAGCACCGCCGGCAGCTCACAACTGTCTGTAATTTCAGTTTCAGGAGCTCTGATACCTCTTCTGGATTCTGTGGGCACACATATACCCAACAAAAACACACACAGCAAAATACTCATATACACAAAATAGAAATATAATAAAATAAATCCTTTTAGAAAAAGAAGCCACCAAACCGGGCAGCAGTGGCACACGCCTTTAATCCCAGTACTTAGGAAACAGAGGGAGGCCAGCCTGTGTGAGTTTGAGGCCAGTTTGGTCTACAAAGGGAAGTCTACAAAGAAGAAAGAAAGAAAGAAAGAAAGAAAGAAAGGAAGGAAGGAAGGAAGGAAGGAAGGAAGGAAGGAAGGAAGGAAGGAAGGAAGGAAGGAAGGAAAGAGAAGCTATCAAGAGCCACAAAATAACTTGGACACGGTCCTCCTGAAAAATGGCCAACAGATACTTTTCTCACTTAACAACCAAGCCACTAACATTCATAAAAAACGAAATTTGATCAAAGTTAGAAAAAACTGTTGAAGGGGACCTTAAAAGAGAAACTGGAATGTTTACTGTTTCTAGAGTTTTGTCTGTCCTGTATTACCCTTGCTGAGTTCTTTCTCCAGCCCCATTCCTAATCTGGATTAATCAGAATCATCAGTCGTGAGAACTTCAAGTACGGTTCTCCGATCTTTAGCCTCAAACCTAGGAATGTTATTTATTTATTTAATCTATCTCTCTTAATATATGCACTTCAGGGTTTGTTTGCTTGATGTAACCAGTCCAGAACTCTCCCAGGAGCAAACCAATGACTTTAATAATTTGCTAATGTAAATCAAGCTGGCAACACCTGCCACATAAGTGAAGAGGCGGCAGACAGGTTTGTGAAAAATACAATCTGGTATTTTAGGACTAAAACATTTCTTACCAATCCCTTACTCCTCTCATAGTGGAAATATTTTTTAAAAAATATTTCTTTTAAGATAATTTATCGCCTGGCGGTGGTGGCGCACGCCTTTGATCCCAGCACTCGGGAGGCAGAGGCAGGCGGATCTCTGTGAGGCCAGCCTGGTCTACAAGAACTAGTTCCAGGACAGTTAGGGCTGTTAAACAGAAAAATGCTATCTCGAAAAACCAAATATCTATCATCTGTCTGTCTGTCTGTCTATCTATCTACCTATCTAAAGAAAACCAAAATCTATCTATCTATCTATCTATCTATCTATCTATCTATCTATCTATCTATCTATCTATCTATCGAAAACCAAAATAAATTCACATTCAGAATAATTTCTGGCTGGGTATGGTGGCAACGCCTTTAATCTGAGCAGCCAGTCTTGTCTATATAGTGTTTATGACGGCAGGAGCTGGTCTTTAAAAACAATCAAACAAAAACCTATGGTTTTTAATGTTTAATAGGTCCTTGTCTGTCTTGTCTTTCATTGGGAATAAATTTTCTGGACATGACAGAATTGCCAGAAGAGAAATCAAATACTTTAGATCTGTAGTTTCAGAAGCAGATAAAAAATAGACTGAGAAAATCAGTCTCCTTTCTGAATTAGGGACTACCTGTCTTCTGAAGATTACAGATGGCTGAAGGACAAGTCACAAAGCTGAAATGGTGTGTAACTGGCTTCAGGGGCAACAGTTTTTATTCCACGTCATCAAGGTGGCGGTGGGGAATGACACAGCTGCAGTTCTTGTCAAAGGTAATTTTATCAGGAAAGCCCAAGCCTGCTCACGCTGCAGGATGGGAAGTCTAGACCCAGGAGACGAGCCAGCACAAGCACACCCACCATCTGTCTACAACTAAACTCCCAGAGGAGACACAGGACTCGGCAAAGAGCTGACCAGACCGTGAAACCAAACAGCACTCAATCTTAAGGGTGTATTTTTCTTCCCAAATATTCCAGTTTAGACTTAAGCAAAGCCCAAATCCCATAGCTGAGCAATGAGGTATAAGCAGAAAAATACACTCCAAGAAATTTCTAGAGAACCAAGCAAGGTAATATAAAAGGGGTGTGTATATATATATATATANTTTTCTCAGCAACATGTAAAATAAGCTGTAATTCCAAGTCAGGTACTCTGACAGCCACACAAAGATGTTCATGTGTTTGAGATCCTAATATTTCTCCTGGTGACCTCCAGTTTCCAATCATCTTGCCTGTCTCCCTAGGGATGGGATTTCAACTGGGATTAGCACCTTGGCAGGACTATGGAGATTTTGAAACTAATTTAGATTGGATGCATAGCCTCAACTGTGTCTGAACCCAGCAGGTTGACTGCATCCTCAAAGCAAATTCCAACAAAAGCATTTTCTAGAGGATGACAGCACCCACTCTTACACCAAATGTCCAGGACATGATTCAAACTACTTTATGTGTTTTATAGCCTAAAAAAAAAAAAAGAAGCTACACGCTGGGTGGTGGTGGCAAAATGCCTTTAATTCCAGCACTCGGGAGACAGAGACAGGTGGATCTCTGTAAATTGGAGGCCAGCCTGGTCTACAGAGAGAGTTACGGGACAGGCTCCAAAGCTACAAAGAAACTCTGTCTCGAGGGAAAGAAAAAAAAAAAAAAACATCATTCAAGAGCATGATGTAATAAACAGTAAAACCAAGACCAAAACTCATGTTCTAATTATGTGCCCAGGACTTTCTTTACAGCCAGGTGACCCTGGGAGAAAATAGAGCAATCTCAGAGTTAAGGGTTAAAATGATAATCGATAAAATTTATTTTATTTCTTTCCTTTTTTTTGGTTTTTCAAGACAGGGTTTCTCTGTAGCTTTGGTGCCCATCCCAGAACTAGCTCTTTTAGACCAGGCTGGCCTTGAACTCCCAGAGATCCGCCTGCCTCTGCCTCCCAAGTGCTGGGATTAAAGAAAATTTATTTTTTAAAACAAGTATTTTCCTTTTTTTTTTCCTATTTGCAACTTAAGTATTTAAGGCTTATGTGTACCACACTATAATAGATACAGGATAGGTCAGAGGTACTGAGAGAAAAGAAAACTGCCAAGATCCTTTCTCCGGTGCTGCTTTCTCAATTAGCAACAATTCTAATCTGAGCCAGGGTTTAAAATGTTAGGTGTCCAGGCAGTGGTGGGCATACCTTTAATCCCAGCATTCAGGAGGCAGAGACAGGAGGATCTCTGTGAGTTGGAGGCCAGCCTGGTCTACAGAGTGAGTCCAGGACAGACTCCAAAGCTAGAGAAACTGTCTTGAAAAATTAAAAAAAAAAGTTAGTTGTTGAGGGAGGTGGCTCGCTGACTAAAGTGCTTGCTGTGCAAGCAAGAGGACTGGAGTTCAGCCCCCGAGAAACCATTTAACCTGTACACCAACCCACAGGATGTCGCAGCCATCTGCTTTTAAGTAGAGCACTGGGAAGGTGGAGACAGGCTTAGACTAGACCTCTGGGTCTCACACCCTGCCTCAAGGAGTAAAGTGGACAGCCACCAGTAAGACACTAGATGTTGGCCTTAGACCTAGGCTGTGTGTAGGCACAGGAGTACCCAATACATACATACACACATACTCACACACACACATTACCTATACACATACACACAATTTTCTTGATAACCTTTGCCTAGTATAATCAACTCCTCTCTGAAATCATAATCGTTCCTAAACACAGGCTAAAGCAATATTGCCCATATTAACAGTCTCCATTTATGCATACTCTGAAAACAACAGTGCACCCTGGTTTTAGCAACAAGCCAGACTCTACCAGTACCTACCACTTATTCAAATGCTTTACTGAAAGAATTCCCAATGGATGGTGTACACAGCTGTCTACCAACAACCACTGCTATTTAGTTCCCAGGATATCCTGCTAAATCAACCAGTTATTTCTATTAAGCACCGTGTGGGAAATGCCACTTACCTTCTATTTCAACCAAAGGTTCTTGAGTAAACTCCTGAAAGAATTTGTAGAAGAACTTACTGCAAGCAGCCAAAACAGCCTTGTGGGCCTTAAAATGGTGTCCTAAGGTAGAGGGGTTAGGGTGGGGGGAGAAAAAGAAATCATACACTGACATCAAAATCAAAGTTAAAACTACAAAATGTGGCTGGGCGGTGGTGGCGCATGTCTTTAATCCCAACACTCAGTAGGCAGAGGCAAGTGGATCTCTGTGAGTTCGAGGCCAGCCTGGTCTACAAGAGCTAGTTTCAGGACAGGCACCAAAAGCTACACAGAGAAACCCTGTCTCAAATAACGGCCCCCCACCCACCAAAAAAAAAACAACCCACAAAATGTATAAAGGAGACCTCTCCGCATAATATAACTGTTATTTATCTTGGGAATTTTTAATTTTAATTAGACATGAAGCTAAATTTGTAGCTTCAAAGACTTAAGCCAGTTTACGAAGAATGTCTTCTAGCACTTTGTTACATTCAATTAAGTAACAAGGTATATTTAAGCTGAAACTGTGAAATACTGGCTAAAAAAATGACTCAGTAGTTAAGAGAACCAAGCTTCTCTTCCAGAGGACCCTGGCTCAATTCCCAGCACCCGCATGGCAGCTCAAAACTGTTTGCAAGTCCAGTTCCAAGGGAAGTGACCACCAGTCAGGCATGTGCTGCGTATGTACACGTGCGGAGCCCAAACACTCATACGCATAAAATAAATTTTAAAAACCTGCTAAATATAACAACCCAGCAGTCTATATATCATTTAGGAAGATATCTATATCTATATCTAAACACTACAGGCCCAGCAGTGGTGGCATAAACCTTTAATCCCAGCACTCTGGAGGTAGGCAGAGGCAGAAGGATCTCTTGTGAGTTGGAGTTTAGCCAGGTCTACAGAGCAAGTTTCAGGACAGCCAGGGCTGTTACAGAGAGAAACTGCATCCCCAAAAGGAAAAAAGGTACAAAGCTACATGTGTCTGGTATGGGAAATGTTTCGATATGCCTACCGTATCTGTAGGCACAACACACCTACAAACTCCTATTAAGGAACAGCTTGTCTTGGAAGCCCATTTTCACTAAATACAAAAGAATTCCAACCTGGATTTGCCTGTACATGGAAGACTGGTAAAGACCCCAACTAATTTTGGAGTAGCCCAAAGTGAGGTGAGGATGAGTGTAGCCAGTGTCTCTCTTCATTCTCCTTCCCACACCATTTTGGAAAACTAGGATGAAAATTTCCCAAATGATTCCTGAGTTGGACTCTCCAAGCGGCTTGCTAAGAGGAAGCTTATTAACAAAACGTTGAGACAGCCTCCCTGTTTTGTTACCAAATAGTCTGAGGTATTTTCTCACTCTTAGAGGCCTTTATCTTACGCTCGAGAGGGCAATGAGAAAACTTGAACAGGTTGCAATAAGTTAAAAATGCGATGCACCTCAGACTAAATTAAAATTAACAGTGGCCAACCAGCTTCCTGCAGCATGGTCTACGTGAGCAACACTGACAAGCGCCCTCCTGGTTCCGATGCAAACCCTCCACGACTTTGGAAGAGAGCCCGGAGAGGGTGGGTAAAAAAGGCGGGCAGGGAGAGGGAACTAAAGCTCCAATTTTCTCCTCTGCCCACTCCCCTACCCACCGTCGACAATCAGGGTGATGTCTGTAAACCGGTCCTGCTCCCGTTGTTCATTCAACCGGTCCAAGATCATTTTATGATGTTCAGGAAACTCCTGAAGGCATTCCATCGTCTCTTCAGCCTCCATGGCCGTCGGGGTGCTCTACAAAAGAGGAGCATGATAATGTACACCCATGAGCTCGGGCTGACACAAAAACCCCTACAGCCGAAAACAAAACAAAACCCAGGAACGGGGGAAGAAGGGGGAGGGGGAGGCCGACAGCAAGGCTGGGGAAGAAGAAAGGCGAGCCGAGCGGCCGCCGCGCGTCGCGGGCCGGAGCCGCGGCCGCGGGACTCCGAGCCTGACCTAATTGGAGTCTGGAGACGCGAGCTGGAGCGGGGTGGGCACGGTGCCGGAGGCTCCGGGCGCCCGGGCGCGCCAAGTCCGGCCAGGGAGGACACCGAACAGCCACGGCGACCTCCCAACGGCCCGCCAAGACTTCCGCCCGGCCCGGGCTCCCGCAGCCCCAGCCCCGGTCCGGCCCGCGGCCCACAACGACTCCTGGGTCGCCTCTCCCTCCGGCGCCCTCCCTCCTCTCCCCCC
>NW_026067959.1:8975396-8994332 GCF_014885135.2 Alexandromys fortis
TTTCCCTCTTTTTTTTTTTTTTTTTTTTTGTTGTTGTTTTTTCGAGACAGGGTTTCTCTGTGGTTTTGGAGCCTGTCCTGGAACTAGCTCTTGTAGACCAGGCTGGTCTCGAACTCACAGAGATCCGACTGCCTCTGCCTCTCAAGTGCTGGGATTAAAGGCGTGCGCCATCACCGCCCGGCCGCCTTGTAGATTTTAACTGGTTCACTGCTGTTTTCAATATCAGGAAATTATTTTATTCCTGATGTTAGGAAATTATTATTCTTTAATTTTAAAAGATTGATGCGTATGATTGTTTTGCCTTCATGTACACCATGTATGTGCCTCTTGCCTAGAGGTCCGAAGAAGGCGTGAGATCTAGAACTGGAGTTACAGATGGTTGTGAATTACCACGTGGGTGCTAGGAGTGGAAATGGAAGAGCAGCAAGTGCTCTCAACTGCTGAGCCATCTCTCCAGCCCTCTGTTCACACTATTAGAAGGAAATTACGCATAAAAATAGGCTTTGGGGAAACTCCAGTATATAGATCTGCTTCCCTGTGTATTTGAGTTGGTTACATGGGAAACACTTCTGTGTTTTATGATTTGAGCTCTCCAATTCAACACAACACTTTCTAATATCTTAGGTTCAGCGCATAACATTGATTTTGGTCATTTGTTTGAGAAAGGGTCTCACTATGTAACCTGACTGGCTTGGAATTCGATATGTAGACCATGATGGCCTCAGACTCACAGATAGACTTGTCTCTGCCTCCCTAGTGCTGGAATCAAAGGCATACACCATCACGTTCAGCCATAGCATTCAGTTTTGGATACTTGCCTAGTCCAGAGTTTGAAGTGTTGGACTCTAGCGTCCAAACACGGAGAAGGAGTCGCCCCCAGAGACCATTTCATATACTACAGCCGATGTAAAAGCATGAGGATTTTATTCTGTCATGACAGGGTCCCCCAGCATTCGGGAAGCCGAGGGACCTCGAATAGCGGGTATAGTCTATTTTTAAAGGGGCCATAGAAGCAAGGGGGATTGTTCTTTGGTTCCCAGGGGAGGAGGGGAAGCACTATGGCACAGAAGCTGAGAGGATTCAGAATTGTCAAAAATGGCTTTAGGATTGTTTTAAAGTCTTACAGAAGCTCCTTTGCTTTAAGCATCCAAATGGAAGCAACAGTGTTTAACCCCGGAGAAGTATCTGTTTGTACACTTGAGTAGAAAGGAGTCTGGAAAGGTCTGAGAAGCGCAGCTAGAGGAAGGTGGGAAACAGGTAAGCTGGCATCCAGAAGGTCTTGCGGGAGGAGGGTTCCTAAAGGGCAGGACTGCGCTGCTGGAGATGGCTCAGTCCCAGAAGCCCACCTAAAATGCCAAGTGGATGTGATGGCCCTCCTATAATTTCAGACTTAAATGGCAGAGATGGGATTCTCAAGAGTGAGCTGGCTAGCAAGGCTAGCCTTCAATGAATAAGGGAGAAGAGACGTGGAGTATGATTCCTGACATGAACAGGTGCACCCCCACACATAAAGGAAAGAATTCACAATGGGGCAGGGGGCACAGTGCTGTTGAGCTGTGTTGAATGGCCACGCTGGACAAGGGGGATGGTTTAGGAGATGCACTTTGTGTCTTGGGCATGTTTGCTAAATACCTTAGTAATAGCAGATTTGGTGAAGAAAGGGCCTAAAATATCTACATTCAAGTAGATTAAATAATAATTAGTAATATTTTACTAAGTGTACAGAGCCAGCTGTGGTAGCACACGCCTTTAATCCTAGCACTCAGGAGGCAGAGGCAGGCAGATCTCTGAGTTCGATCGAGGTCAGGCTGGTCCGCAAAACGAGTTCCAGGACACCCAGGGCTACACAGAGAAAACCTGTCTTGAAAAAAAAAATCTTAAAAATACTACTTTATGGTTTCTGTGAAACAGCATCCTGACTGTAACTTAGCTGGGTTTTCCTTGTCTCTCACTGGCTGCAGTCAAGGTGGCAGCTAGGGCTGTTGTTCCCTGCTAACGTTCATTGTCACTGTTTCTATGTGATAGAAACATAAAATAGAAGGGAGATGAGGTTTATTTTGACTCACAGGTTTGGGGGCTCCTGCAGCTAGGGCTGGCTTATTTCCAAAGCTGCAGGAACATGAAGCCTCAGCAGACAGGGAGCAGAGTGCTTGTTCTGGAAGCTGGTCAGGCTATAATCCTCAAAGGCAGGCTTCCCATGACCCGCCTACAAAGGCATACCCCGCTTCAAAGTTTCCAACTTCCCCAAACAGTATCACCCAAGGACCAAGCGTTCAAGAGGATAAGCCTTGGAGGGCTGTTGACCACCAAACCAACATCTCAAGGCTCAACTCGGACAGGTCCAAGGTCACAAAATAGGTTCTTTACAGAATTCACCTCCCCCCCCCCACACTCCTAGACCAAGTGTTCAGTTCTTTACAAGGCTTCCCTCCGTCTCAGACTCTGCAAGGCATGACAGCTTGATCCCAGCAGAGAAAGTGTGAAGGCCCAAAAGAACAAGACATGGCAAAATCTTTTCTTAAAAGCTGTTTTAGTAAGCTGTCTGCGACTGTCAAGAAATGCCCAAGATAACAGGCTTAAGAGGGAAGGCTGATGCTGACTGACAGCTGTAAAGGCTTCAGTTTATGGTTAGCTCAGCTGCTTTCCGTCCTGAAGGGAGGAAATGTTTCACTGTGGGGAGGGAGTACTTGCTTTGCAGCTCGTGGGTGTTGGTCTTTAATGCTGGAAATCTTGTTAGTGGGGTATCCAATAATTCCTGAGAGCTATGGAAGAAGACAGGTCAGGAGTCGAAGGGAGTGACTGTGTGTTTGACATGAGCTGGCGCGTCCAGACCAAGACCTCGTGCTCATGGGAAATTGACAAAGCCTTCCCCGTCTGGGTCACATTGAGAACTGGCAAAGCCTTCAGTTGGAGTGTGAAATGTTGACAGTATGTACAAATAGGAGTGTTTCGGGATGATTGACCAGTCTGAACAGACTAGCAACTGCAGCTTCCTCCTTCCTGATGTTTACAACCTGAGAAGGCACAGAACACATCTACTCGCCCCAGACAGGGATCTCATGAGAGACCAAGAGTGCAGATACCAACGAAGTCCAACTTGTTGAACCAATGGGTTTTGAAATCTTACCCTGCTGAGTTTTTTTTATTTATTTAAATTAATTAATTAGTGTTCTGCCTGCATGTATGTCTGTCTGTGACCAGAAGAGGGCACCAGATCTCATTATAGATGGTTGTGAGCCACCATGTGGTTGCTGGGAATTGAACTCAAGACCCTTGAAAGAGTAGGCAGTGCTCTTAACGGCTGAGCTATCTCTCCAGCCCCCTGCTGGGATTTTGTTTTATTTTTATTTTTATTTTTTTTTTTGTTTTTTGAGACAGAGTCTCACTATATAGCCTTGGCTGTCCTGGAGCTCACCACGTAGACCAGGCTGGCCTCAAAATCACAGAACTCCACCTGTTTCTGCCTCCCCAGTGCTGGGATTAAAAGCATGTGCTACTATGACCAGTGAACCAATGCATTTTATTGGGTTATAGGAGCAGAAATGACTCAAAGACAACTCCATCACCAAGGCTCACCCCATGGCTCACAGCTTACAAAAGCCGAGAACGTGGAGCACACTGCACAGCCTGTAGGCAGCTCAGCAGGTTGTGTCCTCACCGGGTGGTTCAGTTGATCTACACCTCTGCCAGGTGGCTGGGCTGGTTTCTGCTTCTTTCAGGCAGCTGGTCTGGCCTGCCCTGAGAATCTTTGCAGCTTGGCTTGTTTTATCCAGAGAGTGACTCTCGGCCGGGAGGAGCCTGGTGAATCTGGTCAGTTTCAGGGATGCTGTCTTGACTTATTTACCTTCCTGCTGAAGGAGCTTCCCTGCAGGACAAAATGTTTCAATCCTGGAGGAAACTGTTAACCTTACGAGGACCTTCCACCACAAGACTAACCTCCCCACCCCCTTATTGTACATAATAGTAGGGTTGCTTGGTAGTTGGTGCCACTCCCTCAGAGTGTACACAGCCGCCCTAACCCCATCTTTTTGGTGTGGGTGTGTGTCTGTCTTTGGGGACCTAAGGATGACCTTGAACTTCTTATCCTCCTGCCTCCACCTTCCAAGTGGCTTTGACAGTTGTGCACTGTTCTGGTTTTATGAGGCACTGGCCATTGAACTCTGTCTCATGCATGGTAGGCAAATGCTCGAGTCTGTGATTTAAAACATGTAAATGATTTGATGTTTTTTGCCGTCTTTCCTTACAACAGAAGGTCCTGGGAACATTCTAAGTCCTTTACTCTCCTTCTGCCCAGGTCTTTCACTTTTGAATCTCAATAGTGTAAATATTATTTTACTGTAAATATTATTTTATTGTTTCATATAGATAGTATCCATTCAAATTTCACTTCAGATTCAGTTTGCTCATAATTTGCCAATTTTGTTACATTTCACTCAGTCTCTATATATTTCAAATTTGTATCACTTTCCTTCTGTTTGCAAATTCTTCTTAGTACTTCCTTTAAGACAGGGTTAAAAAGCCAGACATGGTAGCACACATTTTTAATATCAACACTTGAGAGGCCAAGGCAGACAGATTTCTGTGAGTTTGAGGCTAGCCTGCTCTATTATAGTGGGTTCCAGGCCAACCAGGGATCCACAACAAGACATTGTCTTTAAAATAATAATAATAAGCCAGGTGGTGGTGGCACACGCCTTTAATCCCAGCACTTGGGAGGCAGAGGCAGTCGGATCTCTGTGAGTTCGAGACCAGCTTGGTCTACAAGAGCTAGTTCCGGGACAGGCTCCAAAACCACAGAGAAACCCTGTCTCGAAAAACCAAAAAATAAATAAAAATAAAATAATAATAATAACAAACTTCTACTTTTTTTTCTGAAAACTTTTTGCTAGAAAATGTCTACGATAAGTTGCCTCAAACATGGCTTCCAAACAGTGCCTTTACATGAGGTGGGCAAAGCCTTGCCTCAAACATGGCTTCCAAACGGTCCCTTTAGATGAGGTGGATGATGGGTTGGAGAGATGGCTGGCTGAGAGGTTAAGAGCACTGACTGCTCTTCCAGAAGTCCTGAGTTCAATTCCCAGCAACCACATGGTGTCTCACAACCATCTGTAATGAGACCTGGTGCCTTCTTCTGGCCCGCAGGCGGAATATAGGCAGAACACTGCATATATAATAAATAATAAATCTTAAAAAAAATAGATGAGGTGGATGAGGCCTTTACCTGGTTAGCTAAAAGTCTAGAACTCAAAATAAGTAATATTATGGTGCACTGCTTTTCTTTTTAATTTTTATTGCTTTATAAATAATACCATTCAAAATTTCCACTTCCTCCCCTCCTCCTATTTCTCTCCCTCTTCCCCCTCCCTCCCTCTCCCCCTCCAGTCCTTAGAGAGGGCAGGGTACCCTGCCCTGTGGGAAGTCCAAGGCCCTACTCCCTCCATCCAGCCCTAGGAGGGTGTGCATCCAAACAGACTAGGATTCCAAAAAGCCAGTACATGCAGTAGAAACAAATCCCAGAGCCATTATCATTGGCTTCTCAGTCAGCCCCCATTATCAGCCACATTCATGCTCATTCAGTCCCAGTCCAGCTGGCTTTGGTGAGCTCCCATTAGATCAGGCACACTGTCTTAGTGGGTGGACCCTTGTGGTCCTGACTTCCTTGCTCAATTTCTCCCTCTTTCTGCTCAACTGGGCCTTGGGAGCTCAGTCCAGTGCTCCGATGTGGGTCCTACTTTTCTTTTTAAAGATTTTTTTTTGATGTGTATGTATTTGTGTAGTGTGTATGTGTGTGTATATATATCTCTGTGTGTGTCTGTCCATCCACAAAAGCCAGAAGAGGGCAGCTGGAGTTAGATATAAGTAGTTATGAGCCTCCTGACATGGGTGCTGGGATCTGAAGCTGAATCCTCTGGAAGAACAGCAAGCATTCTTAAACACTGAGCCTTCTCTTTGGGCCCTATTGCTTTAAGCAAAATTAGCAGGGTGGAGGTGGTGCACTCCTTTAATCCAGCACTTGGGAGGCAGAGACAGGCGGATCTCTGTGATTCAAGACCAGCCTGGTCTACAAGAGCTAGTTCCAGGACAGGCTCCAAAGCTACAGAGAAACCCTGTCTCAAAAACAAACAAACAAACAAAAACAAGAAAAAAAAGCTACAAAGAAACCCTTTCTCAAAAAACAAAACAAAGCAGTAAAATTAATGCAAAACTCCCACTTCTAGAAAGCTATAGATGACTCCACAGTGCGAAGAATGACTGAATGTTACATAAAAGACAAAGAGGTCCAAGCAGGTGGGGAAGAAAGAAAATCCCAGGAACCCAGAGCCTGGAAGTGGGTTTCCTGCCTGTTTGTTTGCTTCGCATATCCAGACTTTGAACCACTGAAGCCAGAAATGCCAGTGGGCACAGCCAAAAACAGCAAAGCAAAGAAAACTAATAAAAGTCGTCTCCAACCAAAAGAACAGGAAAGGAGGATTGGAAACTTTTAGAAAAACACTGTACGGCTTAGGCCAAGTATCACAGAAAAATGGGATAAATAAAGCCTTGACTCCACCATGCCTGAGTGCAGAACACCTTCTCTGGGCTGCGGTGAGGCCAAAACTCCCAGCTGTCTTCTGGAGTTGTGTCAGAAACAGCCAAGTCAAACCCTCTCTTTCCTTTTGAAGTGGCAGAAGCCCAGTGGAGAGTCGGGACAATCTTACTTTGTTTATTTACTTTGGTTTTTTTTGTTTGTTTGTTTGGTTGGTTTTTTTTTTTTTTTTTGACAGGGTTTCTCTGTAGCTTTGTGCCTGTCCTAGAACTAGCTCTTGTTGACCAGGATGGCCTCGAACTCACAGAGATCCACCTGCCTCTGCCTCCCAAGTGTTGGGATTAAAGGCATGGGCCACCACCAGCTGGCCTGGGTCAGGACATTCCTTACCCAACAAGAATGAGAACATCTTCCCTGTGGGTTTGGGGTAGACCACCTGAGCACACAGAACATCTGCTATTGCCCAGTATTCATGAAAGTCCCCTCCCTGGGTATCCATGGAGACTAAGGGGGCAACCTGGGCTTCTATGTCCATCTAACGGTAATAAGGTGGGCTTCTGCCCCTTCTGCAAAAGCCATGTCCTAAAAAGCATGTTAAATGTGAGGTTTAAATAAAACTGAGTTTTATAACAAGTTTGAAATGGAAAATGGCTCAACAGTTAAGAGTACTTGTTCTTGCCAAGGGCCTGGGTTTGATTCCCAGCCCTCACATGGCAACTCACAACCCTCTATAACTAATTCCAGGAAATCCAGTGCCATCGTGTGACCTTTGTGGACACCAGGCATGCACGTGACAAGTGGTTAAAATAGACATAACAAGTAAAGTAAATCTTTTTAAAAATATAAGAAACAAGCTGGGCAATGGTATCACGCACCCTAATCCAAGCTTTGGTGAGGCAGAGGCAGGCAGAGCTCTGTGAGTTCAAGGTCAACCTGGTTGACAGAGTAAGTTCTAGGAAAGCCAGGGCTACAAAGGAAAACCCTGTTTTGGGGAAGATAAAAAAAGAAAAAAAGAGAACGGAATCTGAATGACAGAAATTTTAAAAATAGGGCCAGCAAGAGGATTCTACACTACACAAACTTAACAAATTGAATCCTAGTATATGTGTACGTATGTGTGTGTGTATATATATATACATATATATATATATATACACACACACATATATACATATAAATATACACACAGAGAGACAGGTTTTCTCTGTGTAGCCCTGGCTGTCCTGGAACTCACTTTGTAGACCAGGCTGGCTGTGAACTCAGAGATCTGCCTGCCTCTGCCTCCCAAAGGCACGCATCACCACCGCCTGGCTCACACAACGCATTTTTAAATTAAAAAATAATGAATGAGACAAGATCTCCTGAGTAAATTGAGAGCATGGGGACCTTGGGGGAGGGTTGAAGGGGGGAGGAGAGAGGCAGGGAAGGGAGCAGAGAAAACTGTAGAGCTCAATAAATATAAAAAAAAAACTTTTTTTTAGGAAAAAAGTTGCTGTGGTTATAGCATCCCTTCACAGCAACAGGAACCCTAAGCAGATGATATAGACCTGTTATCCCAGTACTGGTGAGACTGAGGGAAGGGAATTGAAAAGTTGAGGGCCTGTCTATAGAGTGAGTGCAAGGGCAGCCTAGGCAACCTGAAAAGCCTTGTGTCAAAAACAAATAAACAAAACAAATTTTAAAAAAAGTGAATGAAGCCAGGCGATGGTGGCGCACGCCTTTAATCCCAGCACTTGGGAGGCAGAGGCAGGCAGATCTCTGTGAGTTCGAGGCCAGCCTGGTCTACAAGAGCTAGTTCCAGGACAGGCTCCAAACTACAGAGAAACCCTGTCTTGAAAAACAAAACAAAACAAAAAGTGAATGGATTCTGGATTTAATACATATTTACACTTAATTCCTGCTTTTCCACAAATCAAAATACAAGGTTAGGGCTTTCATAGCTAAAACTTGGCATTTCTAAAACAAGTGTTTGAGATATACAAATGTAGGTTATTAAGGTGTGTGCCTGCAAGTCCTAAAGGTGTGAGGACAAATACACGTTATCAAATTTCTCACACTGCCTTTATAGTCTTTTTTGTTGTTGTTTGTTTGTTTGTTTGTTTTGAGACAAGGTTTCTCTGTAGCTTTGGAGTCTGTCCTGGAACTAGCTCTTGTAGATCAGGCTGGCCTCGAACTCACAGAGATCCACCTGCTTCTGCCTCCCGAGTGCTGGGATTAAAGGTGTGCGCCACCACCACCCAGTTTAAAACAAGTGTTTGAAGTAATAGTCCCCTATGAAGACAAGTTATGAAGGTGCAAATGCTGCTTTCCACTGCTGTGAGTATAGCTCTGGGATTGAGGTCTGGTGTAGATGGTTTGTCTGTTCATGTGTTGCTTTCGTTGGTTAATGAATAAAGAAACTGCTTTGGGCCTGATAGGGCAGAACTTAGGTAGGCGGAGAAGACAGAACTGAATGCTGGGAAGAAGGGCAGTGTGAGAGAAGCCATGGATCTTCTGCCTGAGATGGACACTGGTTAGAATCTTGCCAGTAAGCCACAGTCATGTGGCGATACACAGATTAATAGAAATGGGTTAAATTAACATGTAAGAATTAGCCAGTAAGAAACTAGAGCTAATGGGTCAAGCAGTGTTTTAATGAATACAGTTTCTGTGTGGTTATTTCGGGTGTAAGCTAGCCGGGTGGCTGGGACCAAACAGTGGGCCTCTCCTTACAACAGAGGTCTTCTACTGGGTATTATGTCTTGAGTCAGATGTATCTCCTACTGTCTCCTAGGTTCTTGGGTTGATCTTACTCATCTTTGTCTTATGGCCTCTGGATAGCAACTGGGTCATACCAGACATTCAGCAAACGTTTCTTCACATTTGTTTGTACTAAACTCTTTTTAGAGTGATTCATTTGACTTCCGAGAGTAAAAAATATCCCCCCAAATTGGTTTGCTGTTCCGTTGCTAGGACTCCTGAGCTCAGAATATTCTGCACATGATTTTGGGACTTTGTAGTTCTGTCATTAAACTTTCAGTACATGTTTTTTTCTTCAGAATTATGTAAGATGATTCAGAGTTCTTTTATGGAAGAAAATCTAAACACAAGGGATGTGTACATGTAGGGGCATTGGAGCAAGTAAACACAGGTAAGCTACCTCAACTCCTGATGCAATGAGCCAGATGAAACAGAGCTAGTTCTACATAGGATTCTCCAGGTATATGTTAAATTAGATGAAAGCTCCAGGGAGATCTAGAAACATTTTAGCCATCCCAAGCTTCCCTGGAGCAGAAGATTAAAGGCCAAGTTGTTGGGATGGAGAGAGTTCTAGAACTCTCAGCCTTGGTTCTCCCCTTCTTCTCTTAGCAGATTGTTTTTAAGATTTTATTTATCTTATATGCATCTGAGTGGCTTACATGTATGGAGGTGCATCGTGAGTGTGCCTGGTCCCCAAGGAGTCCAGAAGAGGATGTTGGCTCCCCTGGAACTACAATACTCTGTGAGCCACCTGAACTGAAGCCGAGTCCTCTGCTAGAACAGCAGTGCTCTTTACTGCTGAGCCATCTCTCCAGCTAGAACATAATTGTACCTTAGTAAGTATTTGCTGATGGAATGAATCTATATAATGTGAAAGTAATCTGAAGGTTAAAAATACATATTAAAGTTACATTTCATTTGAACATACTCTTTATTAAAAAGTTTAAAACTTTATTTAAGAGTTTTTAGTGTTTTATTTATTATTTTATTTACTTTTACTAAAATAAAAGTAAAATTGATTTGCTTTTATTTTGTGTGCATTGGTATTTTGCCTACACTGTATTCTGTGTGAGGGTGTCAAGTACCCTGGAACTGACTGACAGTTGTGAGTTCCCTGTCGTGAATCCTGGGAATAGAATCCAGGTCCTCTGGAAGAGGAGTCGGTGGAGCTATTAACCGCTGAGCCATCTCTTCAAACCTTTTACATACTCTGTTCTTTCTTTTGGGCTTCTTGTGAGTTACAGACACCTACTGAAGTTAGCCAACTGTTGGCTGTTTTCCTACCAGATCTTGAAAAGTTTTGCGCTCTGGATGTTCATTTCGCTTTTCCCAAAAGGCATTACTGGGTCTGTCTATACAACAGGAATTTTCTCCTCTTAACTTCGGTCGTGGGCTTCAACTACTAATTGAGAACCTGACTGATCAGTTTTCAGACCTTCCGAACCATACAATTTGCTCTGGCTCAATGCTGCCCTCTAGTGGTTTGTTGGCTGGTGCGGCGCACCTCTTCTTGTCTCCTACCAGCAGGTGGCAGCAAACCTTCCAGCCTAGAGGTTCTCAAAAGCTAAAATCCTGCCCTCAGTGCTCCGAGATCACATCAGGAGAAGGGGGTGAGAATGGTCCCTCACCTGAGGTGCAAATGAAGCACTAAACTTCTGTACTGCCTCTCTGTCAGTATGCAAAAAAACAAAAACAAAAACAAAAACGATTGGACAAACTTGCAGAATGGATTTTCCAGCAGGGACCCAAAGCCTCGATCATCTTATTTATTTATTTATTTGTTTGTTTGTTTGTTTATTTATTTATTTATTTATTACAAATAAAGGTAACTATGATGGTGGTAATGTCTTCAGTGGACACAGAACAAACGGACAAACAAAAAAAATAAAGCTAGTTCCAGTTTAGTTTGCCTTTCTTTTATTTTCAGACAGAGTCTCACTGTGTGGCCTTGGTATTAATGGAGTTTGATGTGTAGATATGTAGACCAGGCTGGCCTCGAACTCAGAAATTGCCTGCCTCTCCCCCTCCCTACCCTGCCCTATAGGGAATGTGCCAGCACTCCTAGCTTGCCCTTCGAATCTTCAGTTTGGGGACTGGAGAGATGGCTCAGTGGTTAAGAACACTGGCTGTTCTTCCAGGGGATCTGAGTTCAATTCCCAGAACACAGAAGGCAGCTCACAACTGTCTGTACCTCCAGTTTGAGATCTGCCATCATCACACAGACATACATGCAGGCAAAACACCAATACATATAGAATAAAGATAAATAATTTTTTTTAAAAAAAACTTCAGTTTTATAATTTGTTTCTGGTGCCCGAGATTCAGCCTCAGGGCCTCTTGCATGCTAACGGCTCTACTACTCAAGACAGCCTTCAGGGGGTGTAACAAGACATTTTTTTAAAAAAAAATTTTAAAAAATATTTGTACAAGAGAAGATTTATTTATTACGCATACAGTGTTCTGTCTGCATATATGCCTGCAGGACAGAAGAGGACACCAGATCTCACTACAGAAGGCTGTGAGCCACCATTATGGTTGCTGAGAATTGAACTCAGGACCTCTGGAAGAGCAGCCAGTGCTCTTAAAACCACTGAGCCATCTCTCCAGTCCAAGACCAGCAGGGTTTGTTTGTTTGTTTTTTTCTTTTTTCGAGACAGGGTTTCTTTGTAGCTTTGGAGCCTGCTCTGGAACTCACTCTGTAGACCAGGCTGGCCTCGAACTCACAGAGATCTGCCTGCCTCTTCCTCCTGAGTGCTGGGATTAAAGGTGTACACCACCACTGCCTGGCTCAGAATTCTGTTTCTTGAAGCAAGTGCCCCCACAATACCTGGAAGGAAGGAGTGAACAAGCGAAGTGTGAGCAAGCTGCTCCATTTGTGACCATTGGTCCATTTGTTCTGTATATCAACATGTATATCATCACCTGCCTTCCTTTTCCTATGGGTCTGCACATCTCAAGACACCTTATACCACACCAATTTAGAGTAAGCCCCTTTGTATGTGTTAGGAATATTCCTAATGCCAGCTCTCTGTCGACGCAAAAATCCCAATCAAACCAAATCACAACAAGCCAAATTAAACAAGGTTTAATGGGATTCCTGTGCTCTCGAGTGGAGCAGTTTAAATAGACTAGGTTTAAATAGTCAGGTCTGAGGGAAAAGAAGAGAGAGAGAGAGAGAGAGAGAGAGAGAGAGAGAGAGAGAAAGAGAGAGAGAACTTTTTAGTTGGAATGTAAGGAAATCTCTTTACATTCACAAAATTCATCTACTTTTTTTTTTTTTAAGATTTATTATGTGTACAGAGTTCTGCCTGCATGTATGCCTACAGGCCAGAAAAGGGCACCAGATCTCATTGCAGATGGTTGTGAGCCATGTGTGGGTGCTGGGAATTGACCTCAGGACCTCTGGAAGAGCAGCCAATGTTCTTAACCTCTGAGCCATCTCTCCAGCCCTTCATCTACTTTTTTGTTTGTTTGTTTGTTTCTTTGTTTTTCGAGACATAGTTTCTCTGTGTAGCTTTGGAGCCTGTCCGGGAACTTGCTCTGTAGACCAGGCTGGTCTCAAACTCATGGAGGTGATATAGGCCTCTTGATACCATCAGGAGAGGAAGAAAGCTTATGTAATAAGGCTGCTCCTGGTGGTGTACCATTTTACAGTAATTTTACAGTTGATGCTTTCATCAAAGGACTATTTCATACACTTGAGACTGTGTTACACAGATATGAAATAAAAAGAAAAATGCAGGGCTGGAGAGATGGCTCAGTGGTTAAGAGCGTTGCCTGTTCTTCCAAAGGTCCTGAGTTCAATTCCCAGCAACCACGTGGTGGCTCACAACCATCTGTAATGAGGTCTGGTGCCCTCTTCTGGCACACAGAAAGAATATTGTATGCATAATAAATAAATAAATAAATAAATAAATATTTTAAAAAAGAAAAAAAAAGAAAAATGCAAACTGGGTGGTGGTGGCACACGCCTTTAATCCCAGCATTTGGGAGGCAGAGGCAGGCAGATCTCTATGAGTTCGAGGCTAGCCTGGCCTACAAGAGCTAGTTCCAGGACAGGCACCAAAGCTACAGAGAAACCTTTTCTCGAAAAACAAAAACAACAACAATAACAAAAAATGCAACCCACTTGCAGAAAACATAAAATAATCCTTGTTTTATATTTCTCTCATCTAGGTCATGTATCTGCTATGGTAAGATTAACAATAAAGATAACAACTAAATAGTATATTACATAGAAAATTTGAAGTTAGCCTGAGCTGCAGGAGACCCTGACTGGAAAAAAACAAAAACCCAAAAAACAAAACACACAATCAGATGGGCATAGTGGTTCACATCTTTAATCACAGAACTCAGCAGGAAGAGGCAAATAGATACCTATGGATTTGAGGACAGACTGATCTACACGTCAAATTCCAGGCCAGTCAAGGATACGTAGGGAAATCTCATCTCAAACTTCCGCCACCAAAAAAACCCCAACCCAACCAACCAAACAGAATCAGAATAACAAGACAACAGCAATACCGCCTAGTAAATTATTATGGCTAATTTGGCAACTAAGGAAATCACATAAACATCTGGAATATCCTAAAACTCAGGCTGCTTCATGCTTCATTGAGAGATTTTTCAAACCAAATTATTTGAAACAGGAAGACCTGCCCACAGTCTGGGTTATACTTTCTGGTGAGAGATCAGATAAAAGGACGTGGAAGCAGGGTGTGGTGACACACACCTTTAATCCTAGGGCTCCCAAGGCACAGGCGGAGGTGGGGGGGGGGGATTTCTGCAGCATTAGAACCTACTTCTTCTTCAGGATTCCTATATAAGCTGAAGACCATTAGTTCTCCAGGAATCCTCCTGGCTTTCAGCACCAGATTCGAGCTGCCAAGAGACATCCAGCCTCCCGGACTGAACAACTACCAGATTCTCAGCTTTTCCAGTGTGAGAGAGCCATTGTTGAGTTACCCAGAGCACAGCAGGTAAGCCAACCTAAAATATATTCAATTGCCAACCTAAAAGTTATTGTTATTTTCCTTTAGGGACCCTGACTAATATTCTATGAGAACTACCTAAATGTTAACCACCTATTAGATAATGTTTACATGAAAGCTGTCTTGTAAAATTAAATCTGATACTGGGTTCCCTTGCAAAAATACTTTAAAAAAGCGACAGCTAGAGAAATGAGATAACATGTTGGGGGGCATTCCACTGGAAAGTCAAAAAAACCGTCTTTGCCTCCAACAATTAAGGACTGGTACCTGTGACTTTGCTTTTTGTTTGGGGGTTTTCATTTTTTAACTTTTTAAGTTAAAATATTACATGCCAGGCGATGGTGGCACACGTCTTTGATCCCAGCACTTGGAAGGTGGATCTCTGAGCTCGAGGCCAGCCTGGTCTACCGAGCTAGTTCCAGGACAGGCTCCAAAGATACAGAGAAACCCTGTCTCAAAAAAACGAAACAAATGATTGTATCACTTCTTTCCACTCTCTGTCCTTTCTGCAACTCCTAGTTCCCTCTCTAACTCCTGGCCGCCTCTTCTTTGTTACTGTTTTTATTGTTTATATATATAGATATGTGTGTATGTATATGTGTGTGTGTGTGTTCATAAGTATTTTTTTGTTTTGTTTTGTTTTTGAGGTATGATTTCTCTTTGAAGTTTTGCAGCCTGTCCTTGAACTTGCTCTGTCCTGGCTGGCCTTGAACTCACAGAAATCTGCCTATCCCTGCTGGAGTGCTGGGATTAAAGGCCAGTGCCCCCACCGCCTGGCCTATACATTAAGTATTTAGATACCTATAAGTATATAAAAACAATGGCATAGTACATTCAGTATGGCATATACATGATTTCAGGGGTGACCACCTGGTTTTGGATCACCAATTAGGGAGCTCCTCCAGAGAGGAAGAATACATTTCCCTCTCAGCATCCCTTAGTTGCTTAGTCTTTTGTCTAGGACTGGGGCCCCCTCACGTCTGTTGTGCTGTCCTCGTTTAGATCTTCCTGAGGCAGCCCTTTTGTTAAAGTATGATGGGTAAAGCATCCCTGGAAATTTTTTTCTTTGCCAAGAAAGGCTTTCTCTGTCTAACAGCTCTGGAACTCTGTAGCCCAGGCTGTCCTTGAACTCACAGAGTTCCGCCTGCTGCTGCCCCCCAAGCGCTGGGACTAAAGGCGTGTGCCACCTCCACCCAGCTGCTTTGCTGTAGTTTCTGGGAGAACCAATCTCAGAGCAGGTCTTCTGACTCTCTGGCTCTTACGGTCTTTCCAGCCTCTTCCTTCCTCAAAATGACCTGAGCTCTAGACAGGAGTTCTGCTGTAGACATCTTGCTGGAGCTGGTACCCAATGATCAGTTGCTCTACGCATTTTGACCAGTGGTGGTTTTCTGTACTGGTCCCTGGTGTTGCAAAGAGAAGCCTCTTTGAGTGTTAGGAGCTATACTTAGCTATGGGTATAAGGAGAAGTATTTGGAATGCAGTTAGGAATCATGTTAGTAGTGTGAAGGTGCAGTACGTTTCCTCTAAGATCCATGGCCTTACTAGTCCTGAGTAGTTGGCTTGATTTCTAGTACCCACTATGACCTAACTCCTGCTGAACAAGCCTTAAATCCAAACAGGCATCTGTTGGTTACTGCCAAGATATGATTGTCCTATTTCCCCTTTGGGGAACTCTTGTGCTACTTGCTTCTGCATATGTTTCACAGCTGGGTAGAACTACTGGAGGCTGGAGAGTTGGCTCAGGGGTTAAGAGCACTGGCTGCTCTTCCAGAGGTCCTGAGTTCAACTCCCATCAACCACCTGGTGGCTCACAACCATCTATGATGAGATCTGGTGCCCTCTTCTGACTTGCAAGTATACATGCAGGCAGAACAATAAATTGTTTGCTTCCTTCTGTGAACACAAGCCCTTGGGGAGGGGGCTTTCAGTCAGGTCCAGCTTTCTTCAACCTCTGGGAGACAACCAGGGACAATAACAATAGCCTATAATGTTTCTGAGTCCCTTGGACAACCCTGGCCACCCTGAAACTATAGTTTTGAAGGGGACATTGTCAGCCCAAATGACTTACAATTGTTTTATATATACACACTTACATGTATTGTATGAGATTATGGCTTTTTCAAACATGTTTAGTGTTATTTTTCCCTCCTCCGTCTCTCCTGCTATCGTGACCTCCCTCCTCAACAAGACCCCTCCCCCCACTTCCCTTTGCCAGGGGACAGCGGCCAGTCGCCTCTGGCACTCCCCACCCACCTTGGGACTATCTCACTTGTCTTATTTCCAAGACAACTTCAGTTTATATACACATCTGAAGATCTGTTTTTTGAAACACATTTTCTCTGTGTAATAGCTCTGGCTGTCCTGGAATTCACTCTGTGTACCAGGCTGGCCTCGAACTCATAGAGATCCACCTGCCTCTGCCTCCCAAGTGCTGGGATTAAAGGCACGAGCCACGATCTGGCTTCTTGATCTTAGGCCTAGATACACATAAAATGGAGACCTTTGAATTGAGAACTTTGGCAGCTGAAAATAAAGACGTATAGAGAGTGAAATTCTGTGAAAGTAGAGTCAGTCCTGATTTCGAGGGGGCTGGTAGGAGCCTGTAAATCCCAGCTATTTGGAAGACTGAGATGGCAGGAGGGTCACACGTTAAAGGCTTGCCTGGATTACAGAATTCAAGACTATCCCAGGCCACTTAATGGGTGTGTGTGTGTGTGTGTGTGTGTGTGTGTGTGTGTGTGGAGTTTCAGACTAACCTAGCAGCCACACTGTCCTGGATTCGGACCCAGTCTCGGGAAAGAGAGAGAGCTTGAATATCTAACCTTCAACACTTGCAAATCCTCATTCAGGCTCAGTTCCTTTCAGGTACTCATCCTCACCTCCAGGCATTGCTGTGCTTGGAGCCTGGGTTTCCGTGTCAGCTGTAGGTACCAAATATGATCTCTATCACTAGTCAGCTTCTGAAAAAACGGAGAACGGTGCCCCCATTCTCCACACACCCAAACTTTCTTCTTTCAGGGTCACTTCTACTGTGGAAACCCATCACAGCGGCTAATCCAGTTTCTCGTCGGCTCCTTTTGACTTTGGATCACTTCATCCTAAAATGAGTCGCAGGAAGATAAGATCTTCTGGGGCAACTGCCTCCTCCCAGTTTTCCCGTCACAGCCCAAAAGACCCAGGACCGCCTACTCAGGAAGAGTTTGAAAGCGTCAGAATTCAAATGTCTTTTGAATTTCACCTTTCCCCTGTCGGCCGCTGTGAGAAAGACACCAAGGAGCAGCACCGCCAGCTCTGTGTGAGAGAGGCCTGGGATTCGGTAGAGCAGGAACCAGAGCTCAGAATCCTGAGACACCTGAATCCGGGGCGTTTGGGTCCCGAGCCGCTCCCTTTTTTTCCAAAGCTGGGACACCCCTATGATGGTCCCTGGAACTTCGCCAAGCCGCCTGCTGAGCCCTGTGGTCTTCTGAGTTGGGCCTGTCCGAGACACAAACCCAGAGAGCAGAGGGAGGGAGAGCACGCGGACTGGGCTCCCACAGCTGCAACAGGGAAGGAGCCCCAGGAATCTGCAGAAAGGCTGAACCCATCTAGCAAGGCTGCCCAGAGGCCATCCTTGGAACTTTGTTCTCGCAGACCTCCA
This sequence comes from Alexandromys fortis, assembly GCF_014885135.2. Taxonomy (NCBI): domain Eukaryota; kingdom Metazoa; phylum Chordata; class Mammalia; order Rodentia; family Cricetidae; genus Alexandromys; species Alexandromys fortis. The sequence goes on from NW_026067959.1 coordinate 8,993,290, forward strand.
TGCTCTCATTGAAGCCTGCGGAAACCCAATGCTGGTGATTGAGAGATGCCCTTTGCCTGCTCCCGGTCAGCCACTGCCTGGTACAGCGAGTCTTACTGCTCCCCGTCAGCCCCGCTCCCAGTAGCAGTGATTCCCAGTTTCCCCGTCCACATTCCTTTGCTGACCAGAACCTAGGAGATTTCTTCAACCTAGGCGCTTCATTGGGTGGCCCTGTGGGGACAGATGCCTTTCTTACCTAAGCCTTCTGTTTCTTCACACGTCGTAGAAGGCTCCTGCCTTTTGATGGCGTCATGTTTTTAACCATCTTAATAAAACATTAGAAACAGATTCTCCTGTGTCCTTCTGTTCTGCTTTTGGAGAAAGACAGCTTTGGGGGCTGAGGTGGCAGTTGGCTGGTTTCAGCAGCTCTGAGAACTCTGGGGTTCTAGTCTCTTTGGAAGGGCTCCAAACCCTCACGTGGGTTGCTCCCTTGAGTAATTTGAGTGAGGAGAAATGGAATCTACCCGTGCTCCTGTAGGATGTCATCTCATAGCAAAGACTCCATAGGTGAACTGAGTACATCTATGGACCGTTGACTCTTGAACAACTTATATTTTTATTTTTGGTTTCTTTCGTGACAGGATTTCACTGTACCCTGGCATTCCTTGAACAAACTCTGTAGACCAGGCTGGCCTGGAACTCGGCGATCCACCCGTCTCTGCCTCCCAAGGGCACCACTGTTAGCTCAAGGATTAGGATTTATTTAGCTTTTAATTATTGAGGAATTTTATTAGGAATATTTGAATATGGCCTCATGGTAGAGGGCTGGGCTGGTATGGACAAAGCATAGGGTCCCATATGAACAGTGGGCCTGTGCACACCCACGCACAAAACACTATACTCATACAATCTTTATTAACATGTTAGAATTTGTTGACTCTATTGAATAAATCAATTTGTAAATTTCCATTCTAAGTTTTAAATACTTTTTTTTCTTTTCTTTTCTTTCTTTTTTTTTTTTTTTTGTTGTTGTTTTTCGAGACAGGGTTTCTCTGTGGCTTTGG
>NW_026067959.1:8994728-8999258 GCF_014885135.2 Alexandromys fortis
AGAGGAGAGGAGAGGAGAGGAGAGGAGAGGAGAGGAGAGGAGAGGAGAGGAGAGGAGAGGAGAGGAGAGGAGAGGAGAGAAGAGAAGAGAAGAGAAGAGAAGAGAAGAGAAGAGAAGAGAAGAGAAGAGAAGAGAAGGGACTGAGACAGACAGAGAGAGAGTGAGGAAGAGAGAAGGGGGAAAGCTAGGTTTATTCCTCAAAAAGAAATCCATAGCAATTAATCTAGCAAAAGGATTTTAGTAAACAACCCTTGGGCTTCTTTTCAATAACATCTGAGTCTTAGGTGTCCCCTCAGTGGGATAGGAACAAATACAGTCATCTCACACACCTTTCCCTCTCCTCTATTCATACCATTTCTCCTGAGAGTGACGGTGAATTGGGGACACAGGTTAAACAGTGACGGGTATAGATGTGGCTTTGCACATGACAAGGCATTTCGTATTATCATGCAAGATGGCTCTGCGGTGATTTTATTTCCAGATGGAGATGGAGCCTTGGAGGACGGCCTCGTGGGCAGCGTGAACACACACCGCAGATAAAGACCTCCGTGTGAAAATCAAAATCTCCAGCTACTGGAGAACAGAGACTGCTGCCTCTTCTGATTTCTCTTGCAGAATTAAGGACTGTTGTAGCAGGCAAAGGCCCTGCCACTGGGCTACATCCACAGTCGCCAAAATGACAAAATGTCATTGAATTCAGGTAAAATATGGGAAGCAGCTATCATAAAATTATTATCAGTTAAAGTATTGATAAATTTATCTATGTGGGTCTATCAACTGCACCTGCTGATACCAGGTAGGAAATAAGCGAAATCGGGCATCATGCTTCAAGAAAATAGAATAGATCTATATGGCAAAGCAGAAATATATAGGACAGAAAAGGAAACTGAATTTAGTTTATAGATCTGTAGTCAAAGCTTCTTCCTCTTATGTCACAGCTGCCTCCCCTGCATACCCCACGCCTGTTCTGAGATCCAGGACTCCTACTGCAAGCCCCTTTGAGGGTCTGCAAGTCACTCCTTAAGCAGTGTGGAAGTTTGGATATACTTGGCACTATTAGGAGATGAAACTTTGTTGGAGGAAGCATGTCCCTGTAGGTGTGGCCTTTATGGTTTCCTATGCTCAAGATATCACCCAATGTCACACAGACCACTTCCTGTGGCCTCCAAGATGTAGGACTCTCAGCTACTTCTCCAGCACCATGTCTGCCTGCAGGCGATCATGTCCTACCATGATGATAATGGACTAAGCCTGTAAGCGAGCCACACCCATGAAATGTTTTCATTAATGAGAGTTGGTTGTGGTGTCTTTTCACAGGAATAGACACCCTAAGACAGACAATTGAGTGCCCCCACTGGGCTCCCTCGTACCAATCCCAGTCCCTGCCATTCTTACCAACAACTCATGGGGTCTACAGAAGATTGCCATCCGTGAGAAAGCTGCAGTGAGAATCACACCAGAGCCTGAACATAGTCGCTGCATCTGCAGAAGCCTCCACTTGCTGTCCCAGAAAGGAGCCATGAACCGGCTGATCTATACTAGTTTTGGGTGCATGAGCAATAAAGCCCAGTGTGCACCCAAAGTGAGGATCAGATTATGCCTATGTGTATTAGACACGTCTGTGATCAAAAGTCAGAGGAGCATGGAAAGGGTCCTGTGCAATGAGCAAGGGCTTACGCAATCCGAGCCTGTCAGTGAAAACAGAGAACCAAACTGAAGGGTGAAAACTTCCCACTTTTACAACTGAATTTAGGTTTCAGTGCTCTGACAGGGGCAAACAGATGTCTCTCCCAACAAAGCTCCCTTTATCAACAACACCCTTGCATTCAGGGACAAAGAAGAGGGCACAAACAAGGTCTGAGTCAGCCCCACAATGTCTCAAGAACAGTTCCTGCATCCCCCTTGCAATTTACCCAAGAACGTCCAAAGATAAAACCTCAGCCAATTAAAAGTCTACTAAAGTAACTGCTGCTTGCTTAACCAATTATGCTTGAGATGACCTAAACACTCCTGAAATCCCCCTAGTTGTACTTAAAAGAGGCCTGCAGGCTCCTCTCGGGGTCATCACCCTGAGAAGGCCCCGCATATGATGGTAAATAAACACTCTTTGCTCTTGCAAACTATTTGAGTCTGAGGTGTTCCATCTCGGACACTTACACATACACGTTAAGCCCCCCGCCTCTTTCTCTTCCTCTCTTGGTTTTTTCGAGTCAGGGTTTCTCTGTGTAGCCCTGGCTGTCCTGGAACTCCCTCTGTAGTCCAGCGTGGCTTCAAACTCACAGAGATCTGCCTGACTCTGCCTTCTGAGTGGTGGGATTAAGGCTGTGTACCACCACCTCTCCTGGCTGACTCCTCTTGAACCACTAAAGGGAACTGCAGACACACACTGGAGCCTGTGAACACCTTACCTAGTGTTCCCCCTGTCTGTTTTATCAACTTATCTCTGATCTACAAGTTTTAGTTTTGAATAAAATTTCCTGGCTACTCTGCAACCTGTTCAGGCTTTTAAATTTACTCTTGAATTTGGGGGCCAGGATCCCAAAATACCAAACCTAGACCCCAACTACGGACAACAAAGCCACACTACAGGCAGTATGTCCTAATTCCAGCTTTTAGGAAGTGGAGGCAGGAGAATCAGGAGCTTCAGGGCATCCTCAGGCTCAGGCATATCAAGACTAGCCTGAGCTAAGTGAGATATTGTTCCAAAAAAACCCAAATAAACAACAGAAAAAACTCTACCCTCCAATCTGGCTCTTGAGGAGAGACAGAATCACATAGCCTCTATGAGAGGCAGGTGTGGTGTTGCAGGCCTTTAATCCCTGTACCCAGGATGTAGGCTGATCTGTGAGTTTGAGTCCAGCCTGATCTAAGAGTGAATTCCATTCCTGCCGGAGCAACATACTGAGATATTGTTTCGAAAAAGAAGAGAAGGAGAAGGGAAAATAAGAAAGTGTGTGCCGAGGCCGCTTCCACCAGGACTGCTCTGCTCACAGAGGCCTGGCCGAGTTCAGCTCCTGCAGCCTTCGGTGTGAGAGTGAGATCCCTGGGAAGCTGCAGCGCCCAGGAGGACAGGACTTTGTTGGCGACTTCATCCCTTACTCCTGTGATCCTAGGAGTAAACACCTGAGAGAAACAAGGGGAAAGATGTCGTCTGCTCCATGGTCTCACTCGGGCAGAGGCAGGCAGATCTCTGTGAGGTTGAGGTCAGACTGTTCTACAGAATGAGTTCCAGCCGAGGCTACACACATGCAGACCCCATCTCAAAATACCACAGGACAGGGGAGAGGAAGAAGGAGAGGAAGAGGCTACAGAAAAGCCAGGGAAGGACAGGGCATGAAAATACATTCACAATTACCTACTTCCTCTGGCTCGGTCCCTCCGGATAATATCATCGCATTATGAATCTATCCAGGGATTAACTAATTCATTACATCTGAAATCTAATTATCTAAGGGAACGCCACCATCGGCTGCTCAGAGTTTGGCTTCACTAATCATCTAATTGTTTCTTAATTGAGCCACGCTGAGGACTTAAATGAACTTTTATGACGGCAATTCTGCTCAAGGGACAGTCCTAGAGAACTTCTCTCACAAAGTCCTAAGGGACTATGATGTGTGGACAGCAGTGGGTGATCAGAGGAGAAAGGGGGTGTCTGGGAGGCCCACTGAAGGCCAGTGTACACAGATGAAGGCAGCAGATGAAATTCACATGTGAAGACTCAGAAACATTGCAAATGGAGAGAAAAGTTTGAATTGAACCAGCTGTATGTCCTGATCCTTTTCTGTGAACCAGGAATATTGGCAGGAGTGGTGGCATGTGCCTTTAATCCCAGCATTTAGGAGGAGAGGCAGGAGGATGTCTGTGAGTCAAGGCCAGCTCAGTATGAGTAGTGAGTAGAGCTACATAATAAAATCCTGTGTCTTAAACACGTCTACACATACATGTATAGTGTGTGCATACATACATATATACATGCGTGCATACATACATACACACACGTACTAGGGAGATTGCTCAGCACTTAGGAGCACTGACTGCCGCGGTGTCAACATCCATCACCCATATCATATCATCTATAATTCCTCACAATCCTCTATAATTCCTGTTCCAGGCATCTGAAGTCCACTTCTGACTGCCTCAGGCACCAGACGCGCAGGTGATACAGACTTACAATGGGTACAAATGCGTAGACACATATAAAAATATAAAATAATAAAAACATGCAAAAATGAATCACATAAGATTGGTTGGATGTGAAGGACATCTGAGAGCTGTTGCAGTCCATCTTTTAAAGCAAACAGCCATAGACACAATGGGGGGGAACCCGCAGGTTGTTTTCCAACTTGTTGGATTGGCATTTTCAAAAGGTTACTAGCAGTGATTGGTCTATTCCAGGGCTGGGGAGGAGCTGCGTGATCAGGTAGATAAGGGAGAGCATCTGTGGGCCATCCTGACCTTGTTCTAGTGACTAAATCCATTTGAAGATTATTCACAAGGACACAGGATGGTGAGCAGTCCAGCGTGTGTGTG
>NW_026067959.1:9002389-9005883 GCF_014885135.2 Alexandromys fortis
TTTTTTTGGTTTTTCAAGACAGGGTTTCTCTGTGGCTTTGGAGCCTGTCCTGGAACTAGCTCGGTAGACCAGGCTGGTCTAGAACTCACAGAGATCCGCCTGGCTCTGCCTCCCGACTGCTGGGATTAAAGGCGAGCGCCACCACCGCCCGGCTAATCTTGACTTTCAAACAAAGTATGTAGACTGGATATTCCCAGTTAAATACTACTCCCCAAATCCAGACTCCATGCCCTAGGAGATCTAGGAAATCACTCCTGTGAACTAGACATTTGTTCCTGTGTGTTCCACAGATACCTGTTTAAGCTGGGACACCTGTGTGCAGTTCCTCTCAAGATGTGTTTGATGTTCACTTAGGGGTCAATGCGGTGAAGACAGGGATTCCAGTTCTATTCCTCTTGGGACCTCTCTGTCCTCACAATCCTGCTGGGATCTCACAAGGACAGTGCAGCAGGTCCAGTCTTAGCATGACTGTGGCTCAGTGACCAGGCTGGAAGAGTACAGATCATAACTGCCATGGATCCATCCAATCTGTCCTGGTCATGAGGGTGGCTGTCCTTCTGACCTGCAGAAACTCAAGCAATATATATCTAGGCCAAACACCTTCTTCAACTCCAATGCTAACTCTAACACAAAATTCACACAGGTCAGAAATTCATGGTAACAACACAAAGAAAAACAAACAAATTTGTTTATTATCCATTCCAGTTCCATGGGACTTAATATTGCAAAGCAGCTACATGTTTTAACATTTTTTTCCCATTATTTTAAGATAGAGTTTCTCTGCAGCTTTTGGAGCCTGTCCTAGAACTCACTTTGTAGAACAGGCTGGCCTCAGACTCACAGAGATTCAGCTGTGTTTGCTTCCACCCAGCAAGAAGAGAGACTTCCCTGACCAGGAATCTTACCCAGGCCTTGGAGATGAGAGTGCAGAATCCAAACCCCAGACGCCAGTCAATGTCTTAAATTCTACTGAATGAAATATTGCAACATTTAGAAACCAGCCAAGGCTGTTGTAGAGAGCACAAAAAAAATATTATGGAAGGCTGTCAGTTTCCCAGTGAAGTCAAGACATAGTAGATGAGTCTTTGCACCTCTGTTGAAAGGCCCAGGTGATGTGAATTAAAGAAAGCATTGAAAATTCAAATTTAAAAAACTTCCTATGTCAATATCCTCTCCACACCCACATCTGTGTGATCACTCTCTGTAGCCTGGCAAATGCATAATTCACAGGTTAGGTGCTGCTGGAAAAATCACTTAAAAGTTCTGGTAGCTGGTCTGTGGTGGTGCACGCCTTTAATCCCAGCACTAGGGAGGCAGAGGTAGGTGGATCTCTATGAGTTCAAGGACAGCCTGATTTACGGAACCAGTTCCAGGAGACCTAGGGCTACAGAGAGACACCAAAACCAAACCAAAAACAACAAAACCAAAAAGACCCGAGAATACTGAAAGGGCAAAATTGCCATCCATAGTCCAATACAGTCTAAAATATCTTAGAGTCACAACAGCTGCTGATCACGCTAGAGCACGAGCGTCCACTCCGAAGCATGGGGTAGAGAATTCAAGCTGACCCTGGACGACCGTGGTGCCCTGCAGAGGAAGAGCTACCAACCTCACAGGCATTTTCTTGCACAGGTGAAATCCAGGAGAAATATCCTAGCTGACCGTCCCAATTTATGAGCACTGTTTCACATAACTGTTTCCTTTATATCCGCAACTGCAGAGTGGTCTTTCCTTCTTTCCTGTTTTCCTTCCCTCCTTTCATCTCATTAAATAGATCCATCTGTCCGAGAACTCACTGTGTAAATCAAGGTGGCCTGGACCTCCCAGGGATACACCTGTTAGACGTAAGGCCCTGTATGACCATGCCTAGCTTAGATTCATTGACTACTGAGAGGCTAGACTTCCCGGAAGACCAACAGCTGATGTAAGGATTATAAAATATCAACCTCTTCCAACACTGAAAGTGCGTAAAGACCACCCTCTCAAGGCCAGGTGGCAGGGTTTTCTGTGTCTGGGCCAGCACTGCCATGACCTTCCTCTCCAGTCAGCCCTGCTTCTGTAAATGAGTTCAGTCTTGCAGAAGAAATTTGGGGTCTGGAAATTGCTAAAATAGAAAGTCTCCCCTGGTCAGAAATGGTGCTACATGCCTCTAATCGCCACACTAGGGAGACAAAGCCAAGTAAACCTGAGTCCAGGGCCAGCCTAGCCTCTATGTAGAGGGTTCTAGAGCATCAAGCAACACAGAACCCCTGTCTCAAAGCAAAACAGAACCAAAAAAGCATCCTTGGGATAGTGTATGCACACAAAGGAGGCAGAAGATCTGGCTTCTCCTGGGACAAAGGCTGTGGTTGAGTTTGGAGGGCTGGGCACTTAGAGTGGCATTAGTGATCTTGCCTGGCATGCACATAATCCTACAAGGACAATAATCATAACATATATTTGGATAGGGAATCCGGGCTGGAGGAAGGGCAATGTGGAAGTTGCAGGCGGCTCCTAGATTAGTTGGAAGGGAAGAGGGGTTTGGGGTAGCTCAGTAGTTGTCCTTGCTGTTTCAGCAGAAAAGATTCCCAGTGTTCTCAAGGATACTCTCTGTGTGCTGTTGTCTTGTGTCCCAGCACATGTGAGTATGAAGATGCCTACTGAGGACCCTGGAGGACTTCCCTTAACAAGAACTGAAGTGTGCCCTGTGCCCATCATGGGAAAACAGTAGTGTGTCCTCATCTGTGCCCACTTCACCCTTCATCTTTCCCCTAGGGCCATCCCTAAAACAACACAAATTTCCAGGTGTTTAATAAGTTTATTAAGAAAAAACGCAGGCGCAGGGCGATGGTGGCGCACGCCTTTAATCCCAGCACTCGGGGCGCAGAGGCAGGCGGATCTCTGTGAGTTCGAGACCAGCCTGGTCTACAGAGCTAGTTCCAGGACAGGTTCCAAAGCCACAGAGAAACCCTGTCTCAAAAAAACCAAAAAAAAAAAAAAAAAAAAGAAAAAGAAAAAGAAAAACGCACGCACCAGGCGGTGGTGTTGCAAGCCTTTAATCCCAGACCCAGGAGGCTGAGATCTCTGGGTTCAAGGCCAGCCAGCCTGGTGTAGAAGAGGTAGTTCCAGGACAGGCTCCAAAGCTACAGAGAAACCCTGTCTTAAAAAACCAAACCAAAAAGAAAAAAGAAAACTGAAAAAAAAAATACAGACATGTGCAAAGACAACGTTGCCTTTGCCTGTGAGCAGCTTCGGGGGTGTTGCTTTAATAGCTGGAGTTCGGAGAGGATCAGCTAATTGCAAGTCTTAGCAGGCATCAGGTCTCCTGAGATTGCGACAGTTTTTGTGCTTTCTGCCAAAAGCCCTTTGAAGCCATAACCAGCAGTTTAGGCCCCTGGGGCTATCAGAAGCAGGATCACCCTCAGGGTAGTGTCCACCATCACAGGTCACAAGTTCCAGTCCTTGCTCTGAGATGCTGTGCAAGCCTGGGGAGGCTTGGTCTGGCTCCTCCGCGT
>NW_026067959.1:9011602-9015951 GCF_014885135.2 Alexandromys fortis
AAAAAAAAAAAAAAAAAAAAAAAAGAAAGAAATGAAATGCATCTTACTACTTGAAGCAAAACAACCGCTTAGGCTTGCTCTCCAGTTCTGGATTTTAGTTAATTCCAGGCAAGTGCAACAAGTTGACAACAAAGACTAGCCATCACAGAGACCGGCTTTCTCTGTGTAGCCCTGGCTGTCCCAGACCTCACTTTGTAGACCAGGCTGGTAATCAAAGATCGGTTTGCCTCTGCCTCCTCATTACTGGGATTAAAAGTGCCTGTCTCCATGCCCCTCCTGGAAATCATGTTAATAGTCTTTTCATCTGCTTGAGTCTTAAGCGATCAGAATTCTGTACTCTGAGCAGGCTAAGTACCAAGTGAAGAGATTAAATTTTAGTACAAGGCAAAGAGGGAAGTTTTAGAGGAAGGCAAGGGGATGGGAAGATGATATACTAATACTATGTTCTCTAAAATAAAAGAGATCATGATAGAGAGAGAAAACGGGATTACCTTAAGTCCTCTTGACAAATTTTACCTCTTTGTCTTTTGGGTTCCCAGCCTCTCTGACATCTCAAAGAGGTAGCGATAAAAAAGTTCTCAGCTGGCTCTTACTAAGTGCACCCTGTTCATGCCGTCCTGTGTTTAGGATAATTATTTCCACGTGTTGTTTGCAGCCATAAAAAGAAAGGAAGTGAAGTAACAAAACTTGTAGCCACTTGGAATTGGATATCCTGGAGGTTTTCCTTGAAGAAGTCAGATTTTCCCACTAGCAACAGTCTGTAGTTCTCATCTAAAGATGAAGTCTGGGGGTTGGGGAACAGGGTTTCCCTGTGTAGCTCTGGCTGTCCTGGAACTGACTTTGTAGACCAGGCTGGCCTCGAACCCAGAGATCCCCCTGCCTCTGCCTCCTGAGTGCTGGGATTAAAGGCATGTGCCACCACCTCCCGGCTTCAGCTTCCTTTTTTTTTTTTTTTTTTTTNTTTTTTTTTTTTTTTTTGGTTTTTCGAGACAGTGTTTCTCTGTGGCTTTGGAGCCTGTCCTGGAACTAGCTCTGTAGACCACGCTGGTCTCGAACTCACAAAGATCCGCCTGCCACTGCCTCCCGAGTGCTGGGATTAAAGGCGTGCGCCAGCACTGTCCGGCTTCAGCTTCTTATCTTGAGTTTTCCCAGTATTGTATTCAGTGACCCACGAGTGTCCGTGATCCGTCTGCCGTGCCAATGGGCTGCAAGCAGGCCCGGGCTGCAATCCGACCACGGTTTCAAACCGCGTCCTTTATTTTCTGCCTCATTTCTTTCGTTTTGCGGTTGGAATCAGGCGCTGCGTGGTAGACTTCAGAGGGATACAATGCGAACAGGAATCACGATTCCGACGCTGGAAGAAACGAGTGGCGCCCTGGTGCAAGTGTGTAATAGATGCGGTCAGGACTCCTCGGTTTCGGTTCATTTTCGTGTCCTCTACATTCGGCTCGTCCGTCGTCGTTTCTAAACAATGAAAATTCTTCCGATTTTTTTTCGTTAGCCCATTTTGTGTGGATGACATCGACAAACGCTCATTTTCAGCTGAGCAAGTGTCCCAAGACATCCGACCGCGGCCGCATGGAATCCCGCATGGAATTCCGTTTGCACCACGGAATCTCCATCGATGCTGCCTTCTTTTCGTTGCATTTTTCCGGCAAAGCACCTTCCACGGTGCTTTAAAGTGTGGTGGTGCCTTCTCAGTAGGCCTTTGCTCTCTTCTCTTCTTTTCTCAGCGCGGTTTCGTACCGCGGGCAAGACCACGCTGGCGCTGGCGTAACCGCGTCTCATCCTCACTCCCTTGGTATTGTGTTGGGCCTTGCGGACCTGCCCCAGTCGGTAGTTAGTCCCCTGGTCCTCAGGTCTCAGGTCACAGCGGGAGTCGGTGCCAATGAAGAAGTCCCAGTCAAAAGCTTCTGACCACACTCTACCTCAGAGCTGCAGTTCGGACACTTCTTAATTTCTGGGGTCTCTGTGGCGCCGGCAAGCAGCCTTTCCATTATTTAAGGTGCACGCACCAGCACTAACGGTTTTTCCAGCCCACCTTCAGTGGTCTGCTAGTGTCAGCGATTTGCCTGCCCAGCCGACTTCTGATGGCTGTCAGGAGTCTCAGGCTGCAATCCGAGAGCGAGTTCAAATCACGCACACCATTTTCTTCCTTGGTCCTTGCCTTTTGTGGGAGGAATCCAGGTCGGCCAGGAAGGCTGAGGCAGAATTAGACACGAACTGGAGTAAAACGCTTTAAAAAGCCTTTGGCGTATCGGTGCGAGTGTGCAAAGTAAGGAAGCCCCAGTGTCATGTCGTTTTCGCGTCTTCTATGCTCAGGTCATCGTCCCCTCCAAATGCTGAAAATGAATCTGATTTCTTTCGTTAGCGGATTCCGCGCCTACTGCAGTTGGCCAATGCACGTTTTCAGCCGGACTAGTGTCCCAAGACCTCTGACCTGGACCGCCTGGAAGACTTCAAATCCGTGTTTACACCGATCATCCATCGTGACTGCGTTTCTTTTCTGGAGCAGACATTTTGTGGACAGCATGTTCCATGTCCCCAGTGCAGTGTCGTCCCGGCTGGTCTTCTCGCTGGCCACCCATTTCTCCGGTCATCGTCCCTCTAAGGCTTCACGTGCACTGGTCTGGCTGTCAAGAAGAAGGCTTATGCCTGCTTGATATCAGTGCACTCGCACACTCCTTGGTGCCCAATGGCCAAGCCTTTCTGGTCAGAGGGTGGGGGGACTCTGCAAGAGAGTAACTTCTCAGTGTGGAGATATCCGTGTGCTAATGGCCACCGGTGCCTCTTGGGTTGTGCCTGAGAGTCTTCTCAGCTTCATTTATTTTTTATTTTTAGCTTAATGGGTTCACTTCCCCTTTTCAGAAGTAGGAATTGTCAGTAGCCAGGGGAAATCTTGGCCCCAGCACCACTAGGAGGCCTGATAGCATGGCTGTTTCTCAACCTCTCTGTGTTTTCAGCAGGGCAGACCAACAGCCTGTGGAAGAAATCTACAGAATTCAGGTCCCCCCGGTGGTCCACTGTCAGCAAGATCCTCAGGCAGTAACCCACAGGAGCCCCACCCTCAGTATCTATATTTTGTAGGAGCTTCTCCATCTTCTAAATCTTAGTCATCCTCGAGTTTCCCTTTTTGCTGCTCTTTGAGTCATTTTTTCCAGTTTAACAATTTGTGGGGCCCCACAGATGTGAGTCTTGTCCCACCTTGACTAGAGTTCAGAGTGTTTGAGCTTATTTTTACTTATTTTACTTACTTTCAAAGTTGTTAACAGCGGGTGTATCTACAAACAAGATATCCTTACCTAGGGTGTGGTTACTTGGTATTTTGGACATTAAGACAGCCCATAGAGATGAATGTGGTCCACCCTGTAATCAGGGAATTCAAACCTGTTCCTGGTCCTTCATTTTTACACAGGAGGTTTGACATAGGGACTGGCTTCTACAGGATACTTGGACTAGAGTGTATTTGCTGAATATCCTGCCCAAACCATCAGAATGTTTAACTCAGGAAACAGTGACCTGAAGAAGCAAGAATTGTTCTGGCTCTCCTTTGTGTTGTGTTAAAGCAGTCTTTTAGCCGGGCGATGGTGGCGCAAGCCTTTAATCCCAGCACTCGGGAGGCAGAGGCAGGCAGATCTCTGTGAGTTCCGAGACCAGCCTGGTCTACAGAGCTAGTTCCAGGACAGGCTCCAAAGCCACAGAGAAACCCTGTCTCGAAAAACCAAAAAGAAAAAAAAAAAAGCAGTCTTTTGACATCTCCCCCCTCCCATTCTTTGTATTGGAATATACAAGCCTACAGAAAACTAAGGCAGGTGGATTCAGATTTCAGTATTCACTGAATTGCCTTCTTGGTACTATCCTGTGTCTCTTTTTCTTCTGTATCTCTGTCTATTCTGCCTAACTCTTAGAATCTACACAACCCTACTATGGAACATACAAACCGGTTGTAGCTGGACCCTGACAGATGTCACCCCAAGTGTGGTTTATGACAACAATGTTACAACTCAAACTGTTTCCTCTGATTCTACATACTACCAAGACATATATGTCCAACTATGTTCATAACAGCATAATTTGTAATAGCCTGGAAACAACCTAGATGACCCTCAAATGAAGAATGGATAAAGAAAATGTGGCACATTTACACATTAGAGTACTACTCAGTGGTTAAAAAAAATGAGGGGCTAGAGAGATGGCTCAGAGGTTAAGAGCACTGCCTGCTCTTCCAAAGGGCATGAGTTCAATTCCCAGCAACCACATGGTGGCTGTCAACCATCTGTAATGAGGTCTGGTGCCCTCTTCTGGCCTGCAGGCACACACACTGACAGAATATTGTATACATAATAAAT
>NW_026067959.1:9016893-9020215 GCF_014885135.2 Alexandromys fortis
AAGACACATCCTAGAGCTATCTGTTCAGCATCCTGATAATATCCAGATGTCACTGTGAGTCTGCAAATACAGGACAACCTCTATAAAGGAGACTTTGCTGAAACAAAATAAAACCACCTGAAATTTTCAGCAGGGGTCACTGTTGCGTCAGCAATCACACAGCTTTATTTATGAAAAACAAGCTTTATTTAGTAAAACACAAATCAAATATCACTAGAAGCTAACATACTGATATTGGGAGTGGACCCGAGGTCCTCTGACAGAGCAACCAGGACTCTTGACTGTTGAACCATCTCTCTCCAAGCCTCATAAATTCTTAAACCAGTCAAAGAACTTGGCCAGAGTTTTACCTGTCCTTCCTTCCCTACAAAGTTATAAATTAAACTTTTTATTGACATGCATTTATTAACATGTTTTATTCAATTAATAAAACATGGTAATACCCACAATAGCCTTTGAATCCTGTTTTATTCTATTATACCATTAAAATGCAGGCAGTTTTGCTTGTTTTCTTATTTAGAATAAGGTTTCATCATTATGTAGCCCATTGGGTAGCCAGATACTCACAGATATGTATAAAGGTCACCTTTTGTCCTCACAGCTTACTCCCTGTCCTGATAGCTGCTCCCAAATTACCACTCAGAAGCTTATTTTAATTATGAATGCTTAATCTATAGCTCAGATGCAGTCAGGACACCGCGGTTCCGTTCGTTTTAGGGTTCCTCTAGTCTCAGCTCGCTGTCGTTCATAAACGCTGATAATTCGTGGGATTTCTTTCCTTAGCAGACTCAGTGTCTACTGCCATTGGCAAAGGCACGTTTTGGCCAGGGAAGTGTCCCAAGACATCTGACACTGCCCCTGGCAGACGATAATATTGGTGTTTGCCCGACCAAATCCCCACTGCAGCAGCGTTTTTTGTGTTGCCCTGACTAAAAACCACTGTCCACGACTCCGGCACTGAGCTGTCTACTATGGCCCGTTTCTCTTTTTCCTGCTCATGGCACTGCTGAGGTCCCGGAGTGCTCTCTTGTCTTGGGAAAGACAAGAAACCAGGCCGCCCTGACTGCTTCTCACTCGCCCCTGGGTAAATGAAGAAGTCCCAACCAGAAGTCAAAAATAAATAGATAGGTAGGTAGATAGATAGATAAAAATAACCCTTCCTATACAGTCTACAGCTCAGCTTCTCAGGTTGCTGGCTACAGACCAGACACTTCTTCACCTCTGAGATCCCTGTGGCGCCAGCACTCAGCCTAGTGGAGATTCTCCGTGCACAACACCAGTGTTGCCCGCCGATTATCCACACTCCACGCGTGTACGGGATTCGTCACCCGAGCCAACTTCTGAACGGCTGTCAGTAGGCCCGAGCTGCAATCCGACTGCAAATTCTAACCGCATCCGTGATTTTCTGCTTTGGTCCCTTCGTTTTGGGCCAGAAACAGGCTCTACAATGTGGCTCTTCCGCGGGATTCCACCTGAACCACGAACCACGGTCCCGAGGACGTGAGCAAAACGCTGCTAGAAACGGCTAACGCCGGGGTTTGAGTGCACCAGATGCGATTCGGACGCTGCGATTTCGTTTCGTTTTCGAGTCCTCTACACCTGGCCTTTATATCAACGCTGAAAATTCACCCGATTTCTTTCGGTAGCAGATTCAGTGCCGACTGCCATCGGCAAAGATACGTTTTGGTCGGGCAAGTGTCCCAAGACATCCCACCTGAGCCGAATCGAAGTGGACAAATTTGTTGTTTTTTTTTTTCACAACCTAATCTCCATCGCGCCGGCGCAATGGTTTTCAGGGACATCACGGGTCAGGACTCGAGAGTGGCCTTCTCTCCGATGGCCGGCTGTCTCTCTCCTTTGACCTGTCACGGTGCAGCTAAGGTCCCTACGAGTGCCCGTCCTGCGGGCAAGACGCCAGTCCACGCCTGCCTGACCGTTTCTCACGCTCACTGGACCCAATGAAGAAGACACGGGCTGGAAGCAGAAACGTCTGACGCCAAACGCAGCTCCGCCTGCCAGAAGCGGTACCGACGCGTCTGCACCGCCGGTCGCAGGGCGGAAATAGGAGCCAAATGTTGAAATAAGGAGCGGCGGGGCCGCCAAGGTCGCCGTGGCGCCGGCTCTCAAGATTCCAGGTGCGCGGAGCCAGCGCTAGGGATTTCCCGGCTCCTGCTCCGCTGTCCGCGAGTGCCACGATTCATCCACCAAGTCTACTTCCGATCGGATGTCAGCAAGATCGAGTGGCAGTCCGATCGCGATTTCAGACGGCATCGGTTATTTTCTCCGTAGCTTCTTTCCTTTTTCAGACTGAATGAGGCTCTGCCAGGCTGCCGCGGGATTCCACCCGAACCACGAACCACGGTCAAGACTACCTGAGCAAAACGCTGCAAGAACCGTCTGAGGCTCCAGATGAGGTCTGAGGACGCCACGGTTAGCTTTCGTTTTTTGCATCCTCTACACTAGGCTAGCCACCGTTTGTATAAACGCTAAATTCACCCGATTTCTTTCGGTAGCAGATTCAGTACTCATTAATACTTATATATTTGAAGACCCAGGAAACAAATTTTACAAAACCTTAAAATAAGTTGAGCACAACATTAAGAAGTACACCATCTTGAAGAGAAATAAAGTGGAAAAATGTGAGATATTTAAATACTTTATGGAAAGTACTGTTTGCTTATTTTAAGATTTATTTCTTATGTACACAGTGTTCTGTCTGTGTGTATGCTTGCTGGCCAGAAGAGGGCACTAGATCTCATTACAGGTGGCTGTGAGCCACCATGTGGTTGCTGGGAATTGAACTCAGGACCCCTGGAAGAGCAGTCAGTGCTCTTAACATCTGAGCCATCTCTCCAGCCTGTTTGCTTATTTAAAAAAAATTATTTTGCCAAATGGTGTCATCAATGGCTTTTAGTCTGGGCAACTGAAAGGCAGAGGCAGGTGAATCTCAGCCTTTTCTTTATAAAACAGATTGTTACCTGATACTTAAATGTTATTTCCTTTTTAAATTATCTGTGGTAAAAAAAAATCATTGCCTTTCCTGTGTATACACAAAGGATATTAAAGTCATTTCATTAGAATTATAACAAATAACAATTTGTTTCATTTCTTTTCCTTTTTGTTTGTTTGTTTTGATTTGAAGACAGGGTTTCTCTCTCTGAGTGCTGGGATAAAAGGTGTGCTCCATCAACCATGTCCTGGCTTGTTTCTTTTCTTTCTTTTTAACTTAAGGGTGTATTTTAAAGAGACCTATTTTCTTTCATTTTATATGTAGGAGTGTTTTTCCTGGATGGATATGTGTGGACATTGTGTGTGCAGGTGC
>NW_026067959.1:9023789-9025469 GCF_014885135.2 Alexandromys fortis
AAAAAAAAATCATTGCCTTTCCTGTGTATACACAAAGGATATTAAAGTCATTTCATTAGAATTATAACAAATAACAATTTGTTTCATTTCTTTTCCTTTTTGTTTGTTTGTTTTGATTTGAAGACAGGGTTTCTCTCTCTGAGTGCTGGGATAAAAGGTGTGCTCCATCAACCATGTCCTGGCTTGTTTCTTTTCTTTCTTTTTAACTTAAGGGTGTATTTTAAAGAGACCTATTTTCTTTCATTTTATATGTAGGAGTGTTTTTCCTGGATGGATATGTGTGGACATTGTGTGTGCAGGTGCCCACACAGGTCAGATGAGTATTTCAAATTCCCAGGAAAGTGTGAGTGCTGGGAACTAACCCTGAGCCCTCTGAAAAAGCGACATATAGGACTGGAGAGATGGCTCAGAGGTTAAGAGCATTGCCTGCTCTTACAAAGGTCCTGAGTTCAATTCCCAGCAACCACATGGTGGCTCACAATCATCTGTAATAGGGTCTGGTGCCCTCTTCTGGGCTGTAGACATACACACAGACAGAATATTGTATCCATAATAAATAAATAAAAAAAAGTGACATATACTGAAACCTCTAAGCTATCTCTCTCCAGACCCTCCAAGAGTATTTTAATATAGTTACTTATTTGATGTGTACTAGTATTTTGCATACATGTGTTTTTGTGTACCACATGTGTGCCTGGTGCCTACAAATCCCAAAAGATGGTGTCTGATCTCCTGGAACTCATCAAAGAAGAGTCTCAGCATACAAATAACATATACGAATTTTAAAAATCAAAACTATGAGATGTAGGATATGAAAATAAATGTTTATTAAATACATATAAATCTATATGTTAAATTTCCTCTTCATTATGGTAATGGCAATAGACACAGTGGTAGCTAACATCCTACAGCATGTTCAGTAGGTAACTTTAGAGTCATTTGGAAGCCCAACTTGGGGCTCTTTGGGGTTTCATTGTATTCAACAAACCTCAAGACTATTTGTTGCCTGATTATTTCAGATATATGCTTTTAACATTTTCTATAAAGGACAAAATAAAACTGGACTTAAAATAAAAGCATGTCTGTCTTGGTAAGTTTGTTGGCACCTGGCCTTTGGTCTCAGCACTCTGAGTGCAGAGGCCAGTCTGATCTACTAGCAAGTTCCAGGACATACTTTCTGTGTTTGAATAAAATTACTTTGGATGAAGATGGTTAAAAGTAGTTTTAGATGAACACCAAATGTCTGCAGTCTAAATTACATCTTAAAATAAAGGATTGTTTTAAAAGAGAAACAGAAAAGGATATTACAGAGCTTTACCAAAATGTATCTGAAAGTTAGGATTTGAAAGTAGGACATGGTCAGGTTAGCAGGGCTTACCAGGGAGCAAGCTAGGATGTTATTGTGTCCAGAGAGTTCTCTGCAGCCTCTAGAGCACTCCAGACCCTATGGTCATCTCTAGCCTAGTTTTGCATCTGCAAGTGTGGCCTCAGGAAGCCTCCTATGTTTGGGTGAACAGTTCCATTCCCAAGAGAGGCTTTGACCCTGCTCCAGGATACAGGATCTTGCCTCAGGCATTTGCCTTCCCCGGGGACTTCACTGGAAACTGTGCAGATCTGAGAACTGAGACAGGCACACACTGACTACAGACAATGACTACTCTCTGGGTTCTGAGTGCTGCT
>NW_026067959.1:9027067-9028053 GCF_014885135.2 Alexandromys fortis
ACACACGTAAGGAAGGAACCCTGATAGTAGCCTGGCAGTGGTGGCACGCACCTTTAATCCCAGCACTCAGGAGGCAGAGGCAGGCTAATTTCATAAATTCGAGGCCAACCTGGTCTACAGAGTAAGTTTCAAGACAGCCAGGGCTACACGGAGAGCCCCTGCCTCAATAAACAAACAGCAGCAAACAAGCATGTGTGGAAACAAATCCCAACAACATAGAACAAAACAAGGGCCGTTCAGAGCATGAAAAATATTCTTCCCCAGCAAAGAGCCCCAGATTGGCTATCCAATGTGAAATGCTCAGCCTTGAACACGTGCACACACACACACACACACACACACACACACACAGACAAACATATATGTATATATGTATATATATACAAGTGACACACACACATATATACAAGTGACATTATACAGACTAATGTGTTTAGGAATACACACATAAACACACATGTATGCACACACAGTAACACACATATATATTATTAAACAAAGAAAAAGGGTGTTATTGGGATACATAGAGGGGGATGGAGAGAAAGACAGTAATTAAATAAAGTAAGTAAATTCTAATTTCAAATCGATACAAAAGTTTAAACATCAATATTTTTGAGCCAAGCTTGATTGCACACACTTTTAATCCAAACAACCTGGAAACAGAGGCAGGAAGATCTCTGGCAGTTCAAGGGCAGCCTGTTCTCCACAGCTAGTTCCAGGACAGCCAGAGCTCTTTAGAGACACACTGTCTGATAATAAGTAGATAAATGATAGGTTATAGACAGACAGACATACAGGCAGACAGACAGACAGACAGAACCAAATTCTATTTAAATTCAGTGTTTAACTAAAGCCAGTTCTTTACATAAATGCTGGGCAGTCTTGAAAGGAAGCTCCTTCACCAAGTGTCACCCTTTGAATAAATGTTCATCCTTTAAATGAGGTGCTGTCCTCTTCCTAGAAAGTCTGTCGTTTAATGTAGGCCA
>NW_026067959.1:9034052-9040621 GCF_014885135.2 Alexandromys fortis
TCATCCAGGCTGGAGAACAAAAGCTCCTGGCTCCCTGGTGAAAAAGATGCCAGATTTCTGGTAGCTGGGTAGTAGGAGCCTTGCCAGCAAGGAAAGGCTGGCAACCTCCAGATTGGGCCAATTTCTCTCTGAAAATGGCCACAGTTGGCTCTTGGGCTGTGCCTGAGATTTGTTTCAGTTTTCATTTAGATTAGTGGGTGCACTTTCCCTTGCTGAGGGAAAGCGTTTTGTTTTTTTTGGGTTTTTTTTTTTTGGTGCAAGGGGTCATGCTTTCTAGACTTCTCAGTGTGTTTTCAGCAGGGCGCTGGCCTTGGCAGACAGGCTGCTGAGGACCCAGTTAGGGTATCCATTTCTCTGCTGGACTGAGCAAGGACTGATTCTCCAGGCAGCACCTCTTGGGTTAAGCTGCCAGCCCAGTCCACCCAGCCACAATCCACTGTAACCCCACCCCTCTTCTTCCTGTCCTCAGCCTTGGCATGCCTTCAGTTTGTTTGCTCAACTGCTGACAGTGAGTCACTCCTCTTCCTAGGGCGCCTTTGCTTCCTGTTTGTAGCACTGGTAAAACTGAAACCACTCTCTCTGAGCTTTCTTTAGGCAAGGAGGGAGTTTGCAAACAAGTACTTAGCTAGAACTTTATTTATTTAGTATATTGTTAAGGGCAGAGCCAGCTGCACAGCAAGCTACACCTCATCACACCTGGGCTCCTAAGGAAGCACAGCTGTCCTAAACTTTTGTGATTTTTGTTTGTTCGTTTTGTTTTTTCGAGACAGGGTTTCTCTGTAGCTTTGGAGCCTGTCCTGGAAGAGGCTGGCCTGGAACTCACAGATATCTGCCTGCCTCTGCGTCCCAAGTACTGGGTTTAAAGGCATGCGCCACTCGTGCCCAATTCCTAAACTCTGTAATATAGAAAAACTGAAACAGAAACTGTGGGGATGGGGATTCAGGGCACTGCAGCTGTTGCCTCCTGCTACTGTGAGCTGTGTTTGTGCTAGGGAGCTGAGTGAGTTATGGCTGTGCTCCTTTGATGGAGGAGGCACAGCAACAGAGACCCAGCCTGTTGGTCAAACTCCAAAGTCATACCAGCTGCCTGTCATACTCCTCCTAGATGTTTCACTTGTTTTATAATATCTAATGTTGTTTACAGAGCAAAGCTTGGGGTGATGGCACAGACTGTTATCCCTGGGCTCCACCTTCAGAGGAAGATGAGGAGGGGCTAAAAATTCCAGGCCTTCCACTTCAGGACAGGAAGGATCAGGCCAGCATTGGCCTCCCAGATTTACTCTGGAATTTTTCATAAATACTGCAATTCACTTAGAATTCCAAATGACCAGGATAACCACACTGTCACTAAACACACACATGCAAAAATGCACACACAGAGAGAGAACAATGCAGAATGTGTCACCGCATCTTGTATCCTGGAATTTATAGAGCTATAGTAGTACAAACAGCACACACTTCACTGACAACCAGACACTTGGCTAGACCTAAGGTTCCATAAACACGCACTTCCCAAAACTGGACTTGATTTTCACAATGATACTAAAAATAGACTTTTATTTCCAGGACAAGTTTTCTCTGGGGTGCATCTCCTACCCTGAAAGAAGCCGGCCTTGAACTCAGAGATTCACCTGCCTTTGTTTCTGGGATAAAAGACATGCATTGCCACTGAACAGCAAAAACTAGCTTTTGAGAAATGACAAAACCTTCAACAAAAGGTTTCTGGAAACTGAACACCACAAGTAGGATGCAAGTATATCCCTCACTGTGTCTCTCTGTAAGACACCAGTTCACAGACATCCATTCTTCCCATGAACTCCAAAGCTCGATAGGTGGCAGATAAAATAACCCAAAACGCAGAATCCCTCATGGGCAAGCACTTGCTGAGCAGGGCTCCAGCACTGAAGAAATAGTGCTACCGATGGCCAGAGGGACCTCATGAAGCTGAGAACCTTAGGTACAGTATAGGAAATGGTCAAATGCCCACACAATGGGAAAGCTCTTTGATGACTTTCATCTGGCAGAGGATTAGTGTCTACAACACAGCAAGGACTATGGATATTTTCCCTTGCAATGAGACCAGGAGAATTCTGGGAAGGAGGAAGCCCATTGCTCAGCAGTCCTGCCCAGACATGGAAGAAGGAAGATGTGACCTGCACCACTGAAAAAAGTACTGAGCCATGTGGCTAACATAGATAAGAATAATGGGTTAATATAAGTTATGAGTTAATAAGATGCCGGAGCTAATGGGCCAATCAGTTTATAACTGTAGACTCTCTGTGTGATTTTCTTTGGTACCTAAAGACTGTGGGAACTGGTCAGAACAGAAACTCCAACAAGCAGGCCCTCATGTTACACCACTCAGGACAATAGTTTCTACCCAAGGAAAGATAACATCACAACCACAACTCATAATTTCCTAAAACAGAAGAAAAGCTCACAGTATGATCACAAGTTACATATTTTTCTCAGGAACCACATGTGGTTAAACATTTTTCATGGTATTAATTTGCATTAATTAAGATGTGTAATATCAACTTCACCCCAAAGCAATGATTCTTCTATTAACAACTGACAGACTTTAAACAAGTCAAGACCTTTCAGGCAGGTCTTCTGTGCTGGCAGGGAGCTTCCTGTGGCTCCAGTGTAGCAGATTCCTATCCTATTGCCACTCTACCAAACCATAAACAAGTGGTCTAGCTAACCATCTAGTTTGCTTTCTTATTTATACACAATATTTCATTTAAATTTCCTTTGGCAACTTTGTTCTCTCCGTGTGTATATCAGATCTTGTGATTCCTTCTGTAAGCTACATGGCCAAGGAACTCAGACCTAACCTTGAATGTTGGGGTTTGGAGACATAATTGCTTTCTTTGATTGTCAACCCACTTTTCCACAGAGAGAATTTGTGGCTCTACAATGCCTGAAACTTTTGTTCTGACTCTCCATCCTCAGAAAAACTCTTCCACGGAAAAGAGGAGAGTGTCTTCTTTCTGTCTCTTGTATTTTTCTTGAAGCAACTGGCAGAGCAGCCTAAAGCATGGCATGTCTCCACGTGCGATGTCCCCATGCCTGAATTCCAACAGAGTTGACACATCTCTCTTCCCCCTGCCCATTTGCTATATAACAGCTTCTGAGGAAATAATTAAGGGCGGTTTGATCAGAAATACGGTCCTGCCTTCACTTCTCCTGTCTCTTGCTCTTCCATTGCTCTCCCCTAGGTTTATCAGGGACCACCTTTTGTATCCTGCTGGCCCTGATACCCCCTCCCCACACCTTCTCCCCAGCATTAGTTCTCCTTTGCTTTCTTGATGACCACCACTGCCGCCCTGACTGGTTTAGATGGATCTCAGTGGTATTAGCGCCTCTCTCAGCTGGCTAGCAAGGATGAACATCACAGGTGTGCTGCTGCCTCTGCCAATGACATGATCACTTTGCTGGACCTTTTGTTCTTTGGGTCATCCCATGTTCTCTTCCTTGATAAGTTGCAGCACGCTGCTCCCGCCAGCAGAAGAGACGACCGCAACAGGATTCTTCTCAGAACACACTTTATTGGACCGCTTATACTTGAGATTGTAGAGAGGCAAAAGACCCCGTCCCCGTGAAGCAGAAGAATATATACGGTGCCAGACAAAGCCCTGACGTGTCATCAACCCAATGGCTCAGGCCAGAATGGAGTGATCGTGCCAGATTATGATTGGCCAGATCGGATGGCCAGATCGAAAGACTCCCCGCGCTGGGGGGGAGCTCGCACGCATGCGCACAAGTTGTCTGTCAAGTTTGACGTGGAACAGCAAATGGCGCCCAGGCTCCTTGCCCACGATATGACAGCGCCATGGCACACGCTACATCTCCGTGCGCTATATCTCCGCGCGCTACAATTAGTGACTTCTGCATCCTGGAGAGATGATTAGCAGTTGAGAGCACCAGCTGCCTGTCCAGAGGACCCAGGTTAAATTCCCAGCACACACTTGTCAGCTCACTACTGTGTAAATCCAATTCCAGGGCATCTGACACCCACATACAGACAAGCATTCAGGCAAAACACTAATACACATAAAAATCAAACGCAAGTGAGACAAAGAGTTTCTTTAAAAAGATTTTTTAAAGGCTGAGTGCTTTGTGGATTGTAGACACTAATACAATACCAGATGAAAAGTTATCAAAGAGTTTCTTCTGTTCGGTGGACATTAGACCACTGCCTTTGCTGGACCTCAGAATTTCCGTTTCATAATGTCCTTCTTGCAGTTGGTAGCACTATGTCTTAGTGCTGAAGTCCTGCTCAGTAAGTGCTTGCCCATGAGTGATCCTGAGAGTTTGGGGTACTTTTTCATCTGCCACCTTTAGAGTTTTGACTTCCATAGGAAGAATTGATCTGTGTTGAATGGTGTCCCTATACGGTGATAAAGAGTCAGATCTAGGTGCATTCTTCTTGTGGCTATTTAGTTTTTGAGAACCATTTGTTGAATTTTTTGTCATTTCCCAAAAGTTTATTTTTCATTTTTTATTATTTTATTGATTTTTTATTGCGCTCTACATTTTTCTTTGCTCCCCTCCCTAGTCTTCTCTTCCCCTTCAAACCTCTGGCAAGGTCCCCATGCTCCCAATTTACCCAGGTGATCTTGTCTTTTTCTACTTGCCATGTAGATTATAGTTATGTAAGCCTCTCAGAGTGTCCTCATTGTTGTCTAGATTCCCTGGAATTGTGATTTGTGGGCTGTTTTTTTTTTTTTTTGATTTATGTTTTACAACCACTTATGAGTGAGTACATGTGATAACTCTCTTTCTAGGTCTGGGTTACCTCACTCAAAATGATGTTTTCTAGCTCCATCCATTGCCTGCCAAATTCACCTTAACCATGACGTCTTGATATATGGCATCTGAAGCAGACGGGTTCCCATTCCTTGGCTCCAACCTCGCCTCCATCATAGGCTCCACAATCATCTCTGCCCTCTGCTCTCGTCACATAAACATTGTCAGCTCTGGACCAGAACCCTTTCTGGGTTCGGAACACACAACTCTCCCTGGCTGCACACTCACCCCATTCACCTGTTGCGGTTTTGCACCGGTTGTCAGATCTGGACTCAAACCTTTAGTCGGATCCGGGCAAGGCCCCTTTGTAAGCAGCAGATTACAACAGGTCTATGGAAGCAGTTTCGCCCTGGTCTTCGGATCCGCACTCTCCTCCTTGGTGGTCTGCCTTGGAACCTCTGCTCCGTGGTCTCCATCGCTTGGGCAGCACTTGCGCGGGGAGAACAGCAGCGCGTGCACTGGGGCAGGCAGCTTAATCTGCTGCAGGCTCCTCCAGGCCTGGGTAGCTGCAGTCATGAAGGGAGGCGGGGCAGAAAATTGCGAAATTTCAGAAAAGAAACCTCGGCCACTTGACGTACAGTATCCGGTGCAGACTCGGCCCCCGTCGTCCCTGTTGCCTGCTTCGCACTGGTCACGTCGGTCACGTGCTGCGGACCCGTACCCACCATAAGCTCCAACCCTCCACCACACCCCGGACCGGTACTGGGCTTTCGCTGGCCTCAATCGTCGGCTGCAGACTCGCACCGATCCACGTCGTCGGCTTGGTCGGGGACCGAACCCCGCAGCAGCAGAGTTTGATCCAGGTCTCTAAAGGAAAGGACAGTAGCAGAAAATCAGGAACGCCCTGTGAAAATCACCGTCTAATTGTAGCTCGGGCGAGCTGACGTCCGATGGGAATTCGGCTCGGCGCACGAATCCGCGCACTCGCGGACAGCGCAACCGTGGACCGGGAGCCTCTTAGTGCTAGCTCGGTGCCCCGGGAATCGCTTTGAAGCTGAGTTCCGGCGCCACAGCGACGCCAGCGGCCGGCGGTGCAGCAGGCCTGCTGAACTGCGTTTGGCGTCAGTGGCGTTTCTGCTTCTGCCTGGGTCTTCTCCTTTGGCTCCGGTGAGAGTGAGAAACGGTCGTCCCGCGGTGGACCTGCCGCATCTTCCCGCGGTCCGGACGGGACCCGTCAACGTCGTCGCGCGGTGGACCCGCCTTATGGTCCCACGGTAGACCCGCCGCGTTGTCCCGCGGAGGACCTGCCGAGTCGTCCGGCGGTCCGGACGGGATCCTTTCTCGTCGTCGTGCGGTCCGGACCATACCCGTCCGCGTCGTCCTGCCGTGGAACCGCCTCGTTGTCCCAAGGCCCGGACGGGACCCGCCGCGTCGTCCTGCGTTCCAGAGGGGTTCGTCAGCATCGTCCCGTGGTCCAAAAGGGGCCCTTCCGCATCGTCCAGCTGTCCGGACGGGACCCGTCTGCTTGGTCCCGCAGTGGACCCGCCGGGTCGTCCCGCGGTCCAGACGGAACTCGGTCCGCATAGTCCCGCGGTGGATCCCCCGCGTCGTCCCTCAGTGTAACAGCCGCATCGTCCCGCGGTCCGGACGGGGTGGGTCAGCATCGTCCCGCGGTCCGGACGGGACTCTTCCGCATCGTCCAGCTGTCCGGACGGGACCCGTCAGCATCGTCCTGCGGTCCGGACAGGACTCTTCCGCATCGTCCAGCTGTCCGGACGGGACCCCGTCAGCATCGTCTTGCGGTGGACCCGCCGAAT
>NW_026067960.1:0-22740 GCF_014885135.2 Alexandromys fortis
ACAATCCCAGAAGGAAAGGCACAACTTGGCAAAAAAAAAAAAAAAAAAAAAAAAGTTTTGGATCCTAAAATCAGGTGCAAGAACAGAGGAAAGGAAACTGGCAGACGAGCCTCCATCCTCATTTTGGCAATGGTATTCCACAGGGCAGGAAGAAATCTACCCAGGAGCTTGTGAAAAGTCCCTCCTCCCCCATTAAACCATCAGAACACTGTTACAACAGCTGCTCAAAATTATACTCACAAAAAAATGTAATTTTCTAAAAAAGAAAAGAAAAGGGCACAGCACTAACCAAGGGGACATCCTGAACATCTGGCCCTTCTCACCACACTAACTCTTAGGTTTAAGACCCGGGAATACTTTGCGGTCACCAAATAGCAAAACAGACTTTTTGGCTACAAAAATAAAAATAAATGAGGTAGATAAATTAAAGTCCTCACACCCAAGACTTGCCTGTCTCAATGTTATAATCTTCACAAGAGGGAGGGTGGTGTGAAAAGTCTTCAAGACTCGGGACAAGGAAATTCAAACAGAAAGAGAGGAGCTGCAGGAGACTAGCTGGTCCTGGTCCCGGAGGAAGGAACTGCAGTTCCCCAATGCAACGATAGGCACCTGAGGAGCCACACAAAATCACCCGAGGTGCCCGCTCTGGACCCCATCCTCTCCAGGGTCTGGGGAGAAGGTGATTTGTGGGAAAAATGGGGGGCGGGCGGCACTCTTGGGCCTCCCAATCTTTTAAATGAGCAGCAGAGTAAGTGGTGGGCTCTCTAGGGAGTTTGTGGAGGGCGTCGTACAAGGATGTGAGGTTCAAGGAAGTGGGCTAACTGGACCAGCTTAGTTGTGAGGTTTCTTCCTCCTTTCTCTGAAAGTACATTCATAAACAGAAGATGAGAATACAGGGTCGGGAGGCAGATGAGCCAGGTCCCCACGAAGATGTCCATTACCCGCATTAGTCGCCCAGCGTGGAAGCACACAGCACTCTCTCCCCTGGACTTCCACTGTGGGCCAATTGCCCCAACTGTTTCACTTTGATACAGGTGACAGTCTTTGGAAACAGCCACGAGGTCACACAAAGCTTCTAGGATACAGTTTGTCCCAAGGAACAAAGCTACTCTTCAAAACCCGCTTCTTTGCAAAACTTAAAAGTCTGTTTTGGTGGATTTTTTTTTTCCTGTTTTTCAATTTTCCTCTTTTTTTGGTTTCTTTTTTCCTTTTTTGGGAAGCAGCATAGCAACGGTGAGATTGTAGGACTGCCCAAGGCTGTGGTCATAAGCGTAAACATCACTTGTGTATCAGGAAGGGAAGCAGGAGATGGTCAAGGAAACTAAAGAAGGAAGCAGATCTCTCTCCAGCTGCACGCCCTCGCCCCCCTTAGCTGACTGCGATCTTGTTTTCTTCCAAAAAGTGGGGAAACTGGTGCTTGGCCACACCATCGGGAACAGCAGGCTTCTCCACGTTCCCGCCCACAGCCGACTGAGAGCCATCGAGCTTAGAAAGCGTGGCATTGCTTACCACAGAGCTGGCCCCCAGGGACACGGGCAGGGTGGGGATGCCTCCGCTCTGGATCACAGAGATCTCATTGGTCTTCATGGCCAGGCCCCCATTGAGGACGCTGGTATACTGGTTCCACGTGGTGGGGTCCACACTCACCGCCGCTGGGGGAAGGAGTTCCTTAGGGAACATCTCGGGCACTCTCTTTCCCTCGGAGCCTAGCACAGCCACGCTGTTCTCTATGGCCAGCTTCCTGCCCCGGCGGGCAGAGTTATTGTTGGCCCCATGTGTCATGTAGTGTACCTGTGGGGGACAGCAAAGAGGGTTTCATCAGATAGAGTCCCGTCTGTTCGAAAGCCTAAGTCAACCTCCATGTGGGTGTTCGTCTCCATAAAGTGTGCACCATCCAACCTTCAGAATACACTTTTTCTTAGAAACTGCACCAGGGGTGGTGGACAAGTTTGAGAGGGAGGAGGGCCTTGAGTTCAAGGGCAGCCTGGGCTACACAGTAAGACCTTGTATCAAGCCAGAAAAATAAACTCAGGTATCTGACGGTTTAGGAGGATTTTTGTACATGTATTGGAGAAAGAGGTGAGGGGACATCTTTGGCCAATGCCCCTACCAACATTAATAAGGGTAGGAAATACTCTCCAGCCGCATCTGCCTAGCCATCCGTGGGTGCATTTACAGAAATGCTTACACGAGACATCATGCAAGTGTTCATGTCTGAGCTTACAAACCTGTTACTGAGTAGCAGTGACATGGAAAAGCTCTGTAAGCAGACTGTCTGCATTGAGGTTCTCGCCCTCGTGTTATTGTTACTTTACCCCCACTGTGGGGTAAAGGACAGGTGTACCTCTTACTACATGTCAATCTCACAAATATGTAAATGGAAATATTACTTAAAAGGTAATTTAAGCCAGGTGGTGGTGGCACTCAATCCCAGCACTTGGAAGGCAGAAGCCAGCGGATCTCTGTGAGTTCAAGGACAGCCTGGGCTACACAGAGAAACCCTGTCTTGAAAAACAAATAATAAACCAAACAATAACAAAAGAGACAAGTCTCTCTGACATTGAATACTCCTCACCCCTACACCTTCACCTCCAAAGAACTGGAACCACCAAGCTTGGTTTAGAATGTGCTGGGGACACCCCAAGGACTGTACGAATACTAGGCAAGCACCTCAGAACCAGCCACACCCCAGCACCAATGCGTCTGTAGACCAGACTGGCCTCAAACTTGCAGAGATCAATCAGCTTCTGCCTCCCAAGTGCTGGGATTAAAGGTGTGCACCGCCACTACCGCCTGGCCAGTCTTAAACTTTTTTTGGAAGTGCAGGAGATCAGACAGAGACTTCTGAAAGAAGCCAGTGTCTAACACCAAGTGGTGAGAGGTGTCTCACACGGGTGCTGAGAACTGAACTCAGGTTCTCTGCAAGAACAGCAAATGCTCTTAGCCCTGAGTTATCTAGAATACTGGGATTGCAAGTGTGACTCACCACAATGCTTTATCTCACACCAAGCTCAAAAGCATCACAGTTCAGAACTAGAGGATGGAGCGGTTAGGAGCACTTGCTACTCTTGCAGGGAGTGAGTTCGAATCCAGAACCCACATGGGAGCTCAGACACAATTACCTGACTGACAACCTTCCTCTGACCTCCATTAGAACAAGGCACAGCCATGGTGCATACATACACAAAGGCAAAACAATTGTATCCACAAAAGAAGATGGCTAGGTATGGTGGCTCACACCCATAATCCCAGCAGTCAGGAGGACCATGAGTTTAAACCGGCCTAGGCTATGCGAGACACAATACAGTTGGGCATGGTGTGGTGGCATGTGCCTGGAGTCTCAGTGCAGAGACAGGTGGATCTCTGAGTTCAAGGCCATTCTGGTCTACACAGAGAAACCCTGTCTGGAAAAAAACCTAAGACAAAACAAAACTAAAAAAAAAAAAAGAAAATAGAAAAAAAAAAAAAGAAGAAACACACACAAAACAAAGACTAGGGCTAGAACTCGGCTGATGAGTGCTTACCCAGCAACCACAAGACCCTGGGTTCACGCCTTTAATCCCAGCACTTGGGAGGCAGAAGCTGGTTGTAGACCAGCCTGGTCTACAAGAACTAGTTTCAAGACAGGCTCCAAAACCAGAGAAACCCTGTCTCGAAAAAGCAAAAAACAAGACCCTGGGTTCTCAGCAAGACACTAAATAAAAACTAGGTTTGGAGGCAGTCTGTCACACTAGCAGTCAGAAGGCACCAGCAAGGTCATGAGTTCAAGCTCAGTTGAGTTCAGGAGCCTGGAACACCTTTCTTCCCAAAACAAGCTTCATGCGCTGGCTGAGATGTAGCTGTGCTCTAGCCTGGCTGTCCTGGAATTCACTGTGCCGACTAGGCAGGCCTCAGAGATCCACTTGCCTCTGCCTCCCCGGTGCTAGAATAAAGGCGGGACTGCAATAGGTTTTCCCCTTTTCAGTGGTGCTGCGGCTGGAGCCCGGAGCTTGTAAATATTAACCCACCACTATGGCATTGTGCTGCACCCTAGCCCCTAACCCCCCTTTTTGGAACCTGGGTCTCACTATGTAGCCTTAGCTGGCCTGGGAAGTTGCTATTGTAGATCATGTTGGCCCTCCAACTCAAGAGAATTCCCCCCCCCCCCCGCTTCTGCCTCTGGGATTGCAGTGTTCAAAATTAAAAGGCCAAGACACCATAAACTGGTGGATGTCTTCTACCCATAGAGGCCACAGACCAATCCGTGAGAACCCACCTTGAGGTTGCCTTTAGTGGTGAAGGCTCTCCCACAGATGTTGCAGACGAAGGGTTTTTCACCTGTGTGTGTCCGCTCGTGGATCTGAAGGGCGCTGGCAGATGAGAAGTTCTTTCCACAGCGCGTGCAGCAGTGTTGCTTGGCCTGTCGGCGTGGCTGTGCTGCGAGCAAAGGTGCCATGCCTGAGGACATGCTGGAGGGTCCCACAAAGGTGCCAGGAACTTCAACTTTGACATAGGTGGGCTGGGCTCGGAGAAACGTCGATGGGATGCTGGTGCGACCTAATGGGGAGAGGTGGGAAGAAAGATAACTTTTGTCATCTAACAGCCAACTCACTGTCTGAAACAAACCCTCCACGACAATCGTCTGCTAGGCGAGCTGAGTAGCTCACGTAGATCACAGTTCAGCAGCAGCTTGCTTAGAAGTTTTTCAGTGTGTGTGTACATGTGTACACGCCTGTGTGGAAGTTCAAAGGCAGCCTTGTTGTTCCTGTTAGCAACCAGCTCTCTGAGACAGGATCTCTGAAGGATCTAGAATATCAGCAAGGGGGCTAGCTAGGCTACTGGCCCACAAGCTTAGCGATCTGCCTTTTTCCCATCAGCTAACAGCGGTTACAAACACAGCATGTCTGGCCTTTTACATGGAGACCTGAACTCAACTCAGCAGCGAGTGCTTAACCAATCATCAAGCTCACCCTTTTAAGTTCTTATTTACACAGAAAACAAAACTCACTTAGGAAAATTTGCCCTTTTTATGGTGTAAAGTATGGGTAACAGAAGTATGCGTGCAGGTAACATCCAAGTCGGAATAAGATATCATCTCAGCTACTTCACTGGGAAGTAGAGGCAGGAGGATCTGACTGTAGAATGAATTCAGGCTGGTATCCTCCCCAAACCCCTAAAAAAAAGTCAGATATGGTGGTGCATGCCTTCAGTCCCAGCACTTAAGAGGCGAGAAGACAGGCTGATCAAGTCTGAAGTCATCCTGGTCTACATAGTGATACCCTATCTGAAAAGAAAAACATCAAAAGGATGAAGGCTGGAGGGCTGTGGACCAGAGAAAGGGGGGAGGGGGCTAACCTAGGTTAAAATCCCAGCAGCACAATGAAGTCACCATCACACCAAACCTAGGCATTTTCTGTGGTTCTAATGAAGTATTCTGGATCAATGGACATCACCTGACACATCTAACATAGGTATTGTCTTCATACATGAACAGTTTCAGAACTGGACCCTCAGTTCAAGCAACTACTGCTTGATTTATTTTCGTGGCCCAAACAGTGCCTTCTTCCTCAAATACCTACCCATGGGGTCAAAAGAGAAAAAAAAAAGAGAGAGACAAACCCAACATCCGTGTTGTCCATATGACCCAAGATAGAGTCTACCAAGTACTAAGACAGAGGCAATTATCAGAGCCTTCTACCCAGAAATACAGAATAGCTAATTGCCCTACAGAAACGTCAAGTTCAACCCAGGCTCTTTTTCTGGTGACCTTGAGCCCCAAAGGGACATTAAGTGAAATCCAAAGCTGCATCACCTTCCGTGTCAACGCGGCAGCTCTCGATGCCCTCGGTCTTGTTCACCTCAGGAGACCGGGACTTGACGCTTTCTGCTTGACTATTGGCAGGGGACACCGCCTGGAAGCACATGGTTTCCGCGGCCTCTGGGCTTCGGCTCTGACATTCCTGCTCACCCACGAGTGAGGACGAGTCATTGGTCAGGCAGTTGTCACTCTCCACCGGGCCGTTTTCTCGGCTGCTCTGTCGAGGGGGAGGAGCCCCTTTCCCCTGATTATCCAGGGAAGCCATCACAGAAAAGCCCAGAATGGGCGACACCAGGTGGGCACTGGGAACTGATGCGGAGACCTTGGCGGAGCCACCGGGGACATCCTGGGGACAGATGCCATCTGCTTCAATCCTTTCCACCGTGTCTTCCTGGCCAAGAGCACTGGCATTGCCATTCTCGCCCATGACCATAGGCTCGGGACTGGCGAAGTCACAGGGGCTTTCTGGCAGGGGCGTGTTAGGGATCTGGCCACCCATGTGCATTCGGATGTGCTGCTGTAAGAGGACGGCGTTGGTGAACTTCTTCTGGCAGATGGGGCACGAATGTTGTGTCTTTACGGCGGTGTTGTTGGTTCGGTGAACCCCAAGGTGTGTCTTCAGATTGCCTTTGGTGGAGAAGGCCCGGCCACAGACCTTACACTGGAAGGGTCTCTCCCCTGTGTGGGTCCGGTAATGCATCTTGAGGGAACTCTGACAGCTGAGTACCCGGTGACAAATGAGACATTCATTGGGGTCAGTAGTGGCCTTGTCAATGTTCTCCACGAGTTGCTGCAATTTCAGAGTCTCTGATCCTGACTCCGGGGTCCCACTCCCCTGGAAGCCCCCAACCCTTGGGGGATTATGCACCAGTCCCACCCCAAGTAGTGGAAGTCCCACCTCACTTTCTGGAGAAGGCCCTGGCTGCATGTCATTGGGCAAGGAGCCACCCATGAGGTCCTTGGGATTGGGCCCCTGAGGGAGCTTCTGAGGTAGCCCTATGGGAGGGGTTCCCAAGACATGGACAGGCTCGGTGTCTACAGAGAGACTCGATTCATCTACAGGGATGGGGACAGAGAGTGCGTAGGGGGGGCCGGTGCCTGGTGTCACTTTGTCCTGGAATTCAGCAAACAGCTGCGGGTTTGCCTTCACCTGAGGGTGTCGATGGAAGTGTACCTTGAGGTTGCCCTTGGTGGTGAATCGGTGACCACAGACAGAGCACACGTAAGGTCTCTCTCCGGTGTGGGAGCGGAGGTGGATCTGCAGGGAGCTATCGGTCCCGAAAACCTTGCTACAGTACTTACACTTGTGCTTGCCGAGGATGGCTTCGTCCTTGGCCTTGGTATCCAACGCTGCCGCAGAGATGTTTGGGGGCTTCCCCTTTCCTTTCTTGGATGGGTCGAGTGCCACAGTGGAGAAGGGGCTCTGAAGAAGCACAGAGCCCGGGGTCTGAGGTAGCAGGGCACTTGGAAGGCGAGACATGAAGTTGGGGAGAACCCGAGTTCCTCCATCAGGCTTCAAGGCGAAGGGCGGAAACCCTGAGGACAAGGAGCTGGCTGCAGAGGGGACACTGGCATGAGGTAGTTTGGCTGGTTTCAAGGCATCTAGAGACAGGGCCGGGTTTGAGGATTTCTGGCTGAGCAGAGCCACAGCGGCAGACACCTGCTGGGATACAGACACCTGCTGAGACACATGGTTGCTTAAGGCCTTCAGAGTGTCCGCACCAGCCACTCCGGAGTGGAGGGCATGTGCAGCCCACATGTTCACCTGGACACGGATTTGTTCTGTGAGTTGGATCTGCTGGAGCTGCTGCTGCTGCAGACAAAGGATCTGCTCCAGGACCCACGGGATGCTGTGGGCAGCTGGCACGGGTGCTGCAGGGGCATCCACACTCCGCTGGTTCACTGCCACCTTGGTACCACGGAGCGCCTGCAGAGTCACGTTGGTGTTGGCCACTTTGCCTTTGGGTAAATAGCTTATGTCCTGGGGTGTAGGTGGCAGGGCATTCTCTGTCTTTAAGTACAGGATGGAGTCCGTGCCCAGCTTTTCCTTCAAGTCCCCAGAGTTGCTGCTGTTGTCTTGGTGACTGTCCTTATTGCTTGGGCTGTCTGGCTGTTGACTCAGGACACCTCTGGGGAAGTCATCTGAAGGCACTGGCCCCTCACTGTCATTCATGATGAGGACAGGAGGATTTTTAGTGCAACTTTTCTTGTGTTCCAGGAACTCAGAGAAACTGAAGAACTCAGCACAACACTTGTCGCAGATGTGGGTCTCCTCCCGCCGGGGGCGCTTCACCAGGGCCGTGTCCTCCGTCATCACCTCATCGCCATTTCCTGGCGAGTTCACTGGAGCACCTGTGCAAGGGGAGAAAAGAGTGAGCACTCTGTCCTGAAAGGGGGCGTGGATCGAAGTGACAGACAGACAGACAGACAGGTCTCCATTATCACAGGTCCTGACTCATGAAGACTGTATAAGGGACCAAGTACTTACTTACGGTCTGAATGACCTAAAACAGGGTATAAGGAATTATGCCTCCCTAGAAGCCACCACCAAGTCTCACACCCCATGCCTGCCAGGGTACACAACTTTGTCTAGATGAAGTCTTTATTAAGAGGCCCAGGCCGCCCCAAACCTGCTTTGTAGCTGAGGCTAGCTTTGAACTCCTAACCCTCCCTGCCTCTTCTTCCAGAGAGGGCTGGGATTACAGGAGTCTGCTGAGAAACTATCTGAACACCAGTCAGAATGGCTTTGATTGAGAACACCAATGACGGATTATGCTGGAGAGGATGTGGAGTAAAGGAAACAGGGATGGGCATGGACGGAATCCAGGAGTTGTTGTGGGGAGTAGGGACTAATATTAAAATAAACTGTATGTGTGTTTGAAATTTTCAATTAATAAATATGCTGTACCTGGCTGAAGTGATGACTCAGGTTAAGAGCATTTGCTGCTCTTGCAGGACTGGGGTTTGGTTCTCAGCACCCATGTGGCACCTCACAACCATCTGTAACTACAGTTCCAAAAAATCTGATGACTTTTTTTGGCCTCTGAGGGCCCTAGGAAAGCATGTGGTGTGCATACATACATGCGGGTGTGTGTGTGTGTGTGTTAACGAGTGTGTGGGTATAATATAAAATTGAGAAAGGCTTTCAAGGGGGTAACGGTAGATGTGTGGGAAGAAGACGCAGGCAAAAGGACACAGAAGTCATAAAAGACGACAGAAAGCTATTTTTTTTTTTTTAGTTTCAACCTGCAGGTTTTTTTTTTTTCATTTTTAGTGCTGGATAAATGCACAAGGATGCACTGGACAGGGGAAGGGTAAAGCCTTGAGCAAAGCTGCACAGCTTCAGAATGGACGTACTGATGGCACAGTCAAGACACTGAGATTCATAGGGTTTCCTTAAACAACTGTGTGATGTTTTCATGTGAGTTAATAAGAATAAGGTGATTTTACTTAAAAAGATCTGTTCTATGACTGGCATTTGTTGTTAAAAAAAAAAAAAAAAAAAAAAGGAAGGAAGGAAGGAAGAGAATTAACACCCAGGGCAAATGATGTCACCAAGAGACTTGGAGACCTGAACTTCAAAGTCATAGACTGGGAACTGGACAGGGTCTTTGGCAAACACATTAGGCTCAGTGTTTAGCATCACCCTAAGAAGAAGACTAGGGACCAGCAAGACAGTCTCAGAGAATGGCACTTCCTGAAGGTCAAGGAAGAGATGGAGTTGAGGGGCTTCACCAGGAACTACTGAAACCTACAGCAATAACCGACACACAGCTGTTTTATTATAGGATCTTACTTTGTAGTCCAGGTTAGCATTGAACTCACAGCAATCCTGCCTCGCTTCCCAGGTGCTAGGATTACAGTCATGTGCCACTACTAGATGGTTTGTTAAACCAATCCCCAACAATCCCTGGAAAGGCCAATAGAGGACAACCAATACTAAGGACATTGGAACTGGTCAAATCCTACCTGACCTCCTCCATGACCCAAGCAAAACAGAAGACAGGGGGCTGGAGAGATGGCTCAGAGGTTAAGAGCATAGGCTGCTCTTCCCAAAGGTCCTGAGTTCAATTCCCAGCAACCACATGGAGGCTCACAACCATCTGTAATGAGGTCTGGTGCCCTCTTCTGGCCAGCAGGCATACAGACAGAATATTGTACGCATAATAAATAAATACAATTTTTTGGGGGGAAAAAAAAAACAAAAAACAGAAGACAGTAAATCACATTTCAACCCAGACAATGAGCACCCAACATCCAGGGGTAGCAGAAGTTTAAAGGTGCTGCTAACAAGACACCACCAATCCATCCCAGATTAGGCAAGCCTGTGCTATCAGGTACCTGGGAGGCTGAGGTAGAAAGATCAGAGTTCAAAGTCAGCCTGGGAGCTGGACCTTGAGGACCTTTAACCATAGCACTTGGGAGGCAGAGGCAGCAAGATCTCTAGGAGTACAAGACCACCTGGTCTACAGAGTGAGTTCCAGGACAGCCAGGGCTACCCAGAGAAACCCTGTCTCCAAAATAAATAAATAAATGGAGCCTATGGCCACGCTCCTCCATCTGCTGCCTTTCAATTCCTAGGCATTAAACACAGAAGACTCAAGTTAGGAGTGTTCCACTTGGTCTTTTTCAATGTTAAGACAGTGCAAAAGCAATGCCTTCAACACCTGGTGTTCGCGATTCTGAATCCTTTCTCCCTTTATCATTTCTGTTGTCTGTGGCCACCCGGATGGGTTTGCTCGTCCGTGTAGTTCCTGCATGGAAATCAGGACAACTTGTGGAACTGGTTCTCTCCTCCACCCCTGGGATCAAGAGATTGGACGAGGCCAATTGAATCTTAACCAGCTGAGCCTAGAATATGTCTTCAATATTGTTTTCTGAGAGCCTCACAGAGGCCAAACTGATCCTCATCCTCCTGCCTCTTCTTCCGGGGTGCAGGATCTACACATTTGGGGGGGGGGTTACTACGGAGTCAACTCTTGCACGCTGGGGAAGCACCTAGCACCGCACGGCAACCCAGCACAGCCACGGTTTTGAATGATGTGACTGCCAAGATCAATCTAGCACAGCCTTAATACAACTCTCAAGTGTTATTGATTTTGGACCAAGTGACAGGATGGTACATCATGAGGCTTGTGTGGCTTGAGGGAAGAGACGGGACAATAGCCAAGGCACCAAGTCCCAAGTCCTGGACTTTACACCTTAAGAAGGTTTATCAAGGGCCTGAAGAGATGGCTCACTGGTTGAGAGCACTGGACCCAAGTTCCAATTCCCAGCACCCACATGGCAGCTCCCAACTGTCTGTAACTCCAGTTCCAGGGGATCTAATGCCTTCCTTGGACATGTGGGCACCACATTTACATCACACACCACACACAGACACACACCCCTTTGTAAGGAAGCCACTCAAATTCAAAAGATTTTAAAAAGTCCCTACCTATAAATGTGATGCAACTAGGCCCTCAGCACAGAGGTCAAGTCACGCCCCAAACATTACTCAGCAGGTTCCTTCCACACTGAGGAGGGGGGCACTGGGGACATGTGTTAGGTCTTTCCTGGTACATACAAGTCCTATAATCACACTCTTCTCTCAGCAATACAGGGAAGACTAGGAGATAAAGGATCCACTGACTAGGAAGCCCTGGAACAAGAACACTTTAATCCCAGAACAAGAAAGGCAGGGGCAGATTCATTTGTAAGTCCAGGTCACCAGGACAGTAAGGGCCAAGTAGACAC
Organism: Alexandromys fortis; assembly: GCF_014885135.2. Taxonomy (NCBI): domain Eukaryota; kingdom Metazoa; phylum Chordata; class Mammalia; order Rodentia; family Cricetidae; genus Alexandromys; species Alexandromys fortis. Next base: position 11,534 of record NW_026067960.1, read on the forward strand.
TGCCCATTCTCTCAAAAAAAAAATTTAAAAAAAATTGAGAAAAAAAACCCTGGGAATATGGTTTAGTTGGCATGGGAGCACAAAAACCAACTGCTGGGCAGGGTGTGTCAAGACATGTCTACAGGGAAGTAAAACTTTTGCCTCCTAGACAGGGTCTGGAGGTCTGGGATAGAAAACTGTAGACCAGGCTAGCCTTGAACTCAGAGGCAACTGCTTCAGACTTCAGAGTGCTGGGATTAAAGGCTTGTGCCACCATCACCAAAAGGTCCAACCAGGGTGCAAAGGCTCCCAGTGAAGTCTGGGTCTCCGTTCTGCCTTCCCACATCACCCACTCTGGAAACCACTGTCTTGCACAGACCATCCTGTTTCTTCTCCTCAGGCAGGGTCAAGTGTCCCAGACTGCCCTGCTCTCCAACCCGGCGTCCAGATGACCTTAAAAGTCTGAGCTCCAGCTTCCAGCTCTCTGGTGCTAGAAAATGCTTGAAACACCACATCTAGTTTTAAGGTTTCTGAAAGGCTGAAGATGGACTCAACAGCTTAGCTTCACGCACGCTGGGCAAGCAGTCTGCCAAGAGGACCCCCATCTACACCCCCATCTGTCTTTATATGACGTTAACTAGACCACCTTTGTAGTCAGGCCTTTGATGTACCCTTGAACCCATTTTGCAGATGTATATACACTTAGGCTCAGCAAGAACTAAGTAACCACATCTATTTCTTTCTTTCTTTCTTCCTTCCTTCCTTCCTTCCTTCCTTCCTTCCTTTCTTTCTTTCTTCTTTCTTTCTTTCTTTCTTTCTTTTTACTTATGTACCCTAGGCATGAAACAGCTTTGGCCACGAAGATAGGCATCAAGCTAGGATGAACAAAGGACTCCATCTGCTCTGTCCCTGGCTGATATAAGACAACACCACCACCAAGGTGTCTCTTTGCCCATTGCCAGGGACTGCACATCTATTTCTTAAGCTGCACCAGTTTCTGGGCAATTTCTCCATTTCTCGCATCATTCCTCCTGACGTGTTAGAGCACGAATGTTTCCTGACCTCGTACATACCAAGAACACAGACTCTCCCGATTCTAAAGCAGGCATTTGAAAATTCTGTTGAGACAAGGTCTTCTTAGCTCACTAAATAGCTCAGGCTGACCCCAAATTCCTGACAAGACTCCTGCCTCAGTTTCCCAAGTACTGGCATTTATTTTAAGAGTGCACCACTCTGGCTGGGCAGTGGTGGGTGGCACACACCTTTAATCCCAGCACCCAGAGGTAAGTGGATTTCTGTGAGTTCGAGGCCAGCCTGTTCTACAAGTGCTAGTTCCAGGGCAGCCAGGGCGGTTACACAGAGAAACCCCATCTCGAAAAAGAAAAAAAAGAGTGCACGAGTGCACACCACACCCAACTCTAAGGCAGCAATCTTAACCTGGAATCCATTAAGCTCACCTAAGATTCACCATTTCTTTCCGTCGGGGACGTAAGTATTAACAGCACCTCAGGCTGTCAAACACCAGACTCTCCGAATGTTACCAGAGGGTGGCTCTTGCACTTTCTGGGTAACTGAGGCAGTTGGCTGACAGATAGGATACCAGACCTGCCATTTTATTAAAAAAAAAAAAAGGGTACACGTGACTGCAATAGTCCCCTAATATCGGTAAAGGGGGAGGACCCTGTAGACACCAAAGCCAGAGGTTGAGAGGGTCCCATCAGTTACTACCAACTCACCCTCTGGTATGACTCCCACCCCCACACTGGGTAGGAAGAGCTCTCCCACTGAGCAGTATCTCCAACCCCCAAACTTTAATCTCCAGGATTTAGCGTACCCACCTGCAATGCAAATACTATGTAAATAGTTCTGGGACTGCATTGTGTAAGGGAGAAACAGCCAGAAACAATAGCCAGCATGGGGTCATCTTTGCCACGTTCAAGAGTCTTGAGCGGGAGAAGATAAGGACTAAATGTCCGTTCGCTGGTCACTGCACTTTGCTCCCTAGAATTCTGTGCCCTCTCAGTGATAGACAGCCAGGATGCCAACTGCCTTCCCTACTGTATACACAAGCCCCAAAGCCACCTCAGCCCCTCTCCCTCCTGCCTGGCCGCTCACAGCACCAGCAACACCCACCTAAAACTGCAGCCTAAAACTGTTTGCTTAAGCAGTAAAAAACCACCTTGGCCATACCACCGTCGGCAAATAGTGGGACCAGTATCTGCAGGAGGAGTCTCCTCTGTCAGGAACAACTGCTGGCTATGCTTAAGTTAGCCTGAAGGGAAGGAAAGCCAAAGTCCACAGGGAGAGCGCCAGCAAGCAGGGTTTCCATCCCCCACCCCGAATTTGAGGAATGTTATCTCTCCAGCATCTAGTTATCCAGTAAAGTTGGAAGAATGCAGTAAACCCAGCAGGGGTCTTAGATTCAATCTCGGGCCAGATGGATGGAAAATACCCTGACTATTGTATAGGAAGAAAGCTAATCAGCCAGGAGGCCAATCCCTGGCCGGAGACACTCAAACAGTTAAAAAATAAAATAAGATCTGTATATCTCGATAAAAGCCTGGCGACTCAGGTTTTGCTTATCTGTTACCAGTCCTGTATTAGAAGAATGACAATGAGCAGCTTACCTAAGGAACCCGGTATCTCAGGCCCAGCCCTACCTCCAGGATAAGTGCTTACCAAAAAACAAAAAGGAATTATGTCTCTGGGTATTATTGACCCAGCTGTAAGGGCTAAAAAAAAAAAAAAAAAAAAAAAAAAACCTGTTTCACGTAGCAAAGCTTTGAAATCTACATGGAGAGGTAGAATCTGAACTAATATTATGTCTCTAGTTAATCAAAAAATCCACAAAAATTAAAAGCAGTCATGGATCAAAGCTCAGGGGCCCCATGGAAAAGATTTGAAATGGTAAAGGGGGAGCCACGGGAATGGTCAAGACAGTTGCCACCACATCTACAACCAGAGTCAGATCAGCTAGCCTATGCCACATGCACCTCGTGGCAGCATAGAGAAAAAAATTAAATTTTTTAAGTAAGGGAGGCCCTGTCCCCTCCTGCCTCAACTGGAACAAGCTTGCACACACCAAAAAAGCAGAGGTCTGTCTCCATCCTCTCCCACAGCTTTAATACATCCAGGTGTGTCTGTTAAAAATAGTACAGATTAAAGTGATAATGGTTAGTAACCTCCTGAATTCAACTCCTTTCTTTTCAAATCACATGCCCCCGAGAAATGAACCCAAATTGTTTTAGTTCTGAGTTGTTTCCTGGGGGTCCCTTCCTCCACAGCTTCTAAAGGCAATTTGGAAAGTCAAAGGGGGGCTGCCTATAGTGGCAGATGCTTCCAATTCCAGAAGTTGGAGGCAGAGCCAGGAACATCACATCACAACTCTGGAGGAAGCTGGGATGGTGAGGGCCACGAAGGTGCCGTGGCTACCCAGACAGACCCTGTGTGGAGGAAAAAGAAAAAGGAAAATGGCCAAGCCAAATCAGTTTCAAGCACTAACCATGGTTGCCTCTCACAAAGGAGACCATCCCATCACCAACTGCTCTGGGACCATCAACAAACACTCCCACGGATTCAAAGAAAGCTAGAGTCAAGTTGGAGGAAAACCACGGACCAAGCCATCAGGAAGCCTCCATTAACTTTCCAGTGGGTAAACTTCCAAAGCTACTTCAGTCTTGAGAATGAATGCAAAGTCCCAGCCTGGGGTCTGGCACACAGCATGTTCCCGTTTCTAAAACTAGTATAAACTCCTTGAATAAAGTCTCCGATCACACTCCCAATACACAATCTGCTTCTTCTATAGAACATTTTCACTGCCAGTGTACACAAGTACCCAAAGCTGGCTGGGCGGGTGGGGGATAATACCCCTAGACAAGGCTACACCCAGAACGGAATGCTGACTGTCTTCCAAATCTCGCCAAAATCCTTTTCTCCAAAATCTCATTTGACACTTTACATCCAAAAGGCGGAAATGCTAACCATGCCTCAGCTACCCAAAATGTTCCCCCAGCCCCCTACTAAGATGGGAGCCTGCTAACCCCCCATCGCCAACGACAAAGTATCGTTTACTGGCGGCTGAGCATCACTGAGGGTGAAGGAATGCATTTTACATGCAATTTAATGAATAAAAAAGGTCGTGTGCAAATTACAGCCCCCTCCCCCTTTGGGGAGTTCTAAATTCGCTTGAAATTTAACTAAAGCCCAGCACAGGCAGGTCAATAGAGGCTGGAAACTGGAGCTAAATTACTAAAAACCTGGGAATCGTAATAGCTGAAGGTTGTAATCCAGTTTAGCACAAAGGGCATTTGGAACCCTTTTGAGAAAATGCTAATTTTCCTTTAAGTACTGTGAGCCCCCTCTCCTCGACCACCTGCGGATTTTTTGATCTGCTAATTATTGCCCGGATTTCATTTTCTTAGCTCAAAAACTGCATTCTCCAATGAACTGACCAAAAGGGATCTAGAAGCTTCGCGGTATAGATTATAATCTAAATTTATCGATACTGAGCCTGATCCCAAAATGCAATCATTAAAAATAAAAAAAATAAAGTTCTTCCCCGAGCCACAAGGGGAAAGAGGGCTCCCCAAATCCTTTCTAAGAATTCTTGGCGAAGACTCCCAGGCACAGGAAGGTAGGGATCCCGCAGAGATTCCCCGGGTGCAGATCTCGGGACCCAGCTTGCGTCACTCACCAGGTGTGTGCCCCTATTCGCACATGACCGGTCTCCAGAGGGCGCCCGAGCGCTAAGTGGCGGGGCTCCGACCGCGGGTGATCCGCAGAAAATGCTTCCCAAACCGCGGTGGCAGCGCGCGCCCAGCGGCCTCAGGGCGCAGCCAGGTTAAGCGCGACTCCAGCCAGCGGAGATTTCGGGAAGCCCTTCAGTAGCAAGCTACCCCTCCATACCCCCAGAAAGTCAACCATTACCCAAAGCCAAAAAAAAAAAAAAAAAAAAACCCACACTAGTATGCACTCACCCCCAATGGGGGGGGGGGATGGGAGGTCAGCTCAGGACCAGGGGAGGGGTCAGGGCCGGGAGCTCGCCCCTCCTCTCCCGAGGAAGCAGGCGGGCTTAGGGTTAACCCTTTTGTTCCAGGTGGACCGGGCGACCCAGCCTCTCCTCGGTCCGCCCCCCCACACCAGCTCTCCTGGCCAAGGCACAAAGAGTCCATCCCCCAGCTGCAGGGCCCTAGGATGTGGGATGCTCCAACACCCCAAAACTCACATCCGCTCCCTCGACCAAGTAACGACCTTCTATTTGCCCTGAGAGGGGAAAAAAATCAGCTGGGTGGGTCACTGAACTTTTGATAAACTCGGAAAGTTGCGGGGAAGTAGGATCGCACGCCCGAGAAAGCCGGAGCGTCCGAGTGGAGCGCGCAGAGTCCGCCGCTGCCGTGCACCGCCCACCAAGCGCGGAGAGCTGTAATCTGGCGGGAGACCCGGGGGACCCCCTCCCCCACGTTCCCAATTTCTCCGGCGACAGTCCGGCGGGTAGGGGCGAGGGGCTGGTGGAGACCGGCTAGGAAGGCGCTCGCCCGCAACTCGGGCCGCGCCGAGGTCCTGAACTCCGCGGAGGCGCGGGCCGGGTCAACCGCAGCCCGACCTCTCCCCTTTCACCTCCCGGCGTGTGCTGAAGCCGTGCCGCCCGAGGGGTCCGTGCAAAAAATAAATAAAAGAGGGTGCGTTCCGGCTGGGGTGACCATGCACCCGCCACCCGGGCCCCGGCCGGCACCCTCCCGCTGGCCGCAGTTATTTTTAGATAGTCGGAAATCAAAGATGGCTGGAGGTCAGGCCCCGAAAGGTTAGGGCGAGGATCGGCAGCAGGCGGCGTAGCCCCCGGGGAAAGGCGGAAAGCAAAAAAAAAAAAAAAAAAAAAAAAAAAAAGTAAACTAAATACCTAAAATTACGGAAAAATAAAAGCTTCCAACAGAGCTAAACCGAGTAGCCTCCCCCGCCCAGTGTGCTGCGCGGGTGGCCCGCACCCCGGCCTGGGGGTGGGGAGAGGTCGCGCCCCCTCCCCCCACTCTGCCTGGGAGGGGCGCGTACAACAGATCGCCCTCCGGGGGGGTACCCTAGAGGTGCGCCCCTCCTCCTAGAGGCCCCCAAGGGGGTGGAAGAGAGGGTGGGAAGACTTGGGGGTCTCTTTCTTTTAAAAGCGGCGCCACCGGAGAGGGGAAAAGGCAAGGCTAAGTTGCCGTGTGAGGGGGTGCTTGTGTATCAAGGCGAGGGAATCAACTATGGGACTGAGGACAAGGAGAATCAAGCTGGTGGGAGAGTGAGGCAGAAAGAAAATGGGAGGCCAACTTTGCAATAAGAGGGAGAGAACTGGGGGAAACTTTCTTGGTGGGGGGGGGGGGCTGAGGCTACCTCCTTCCGACCCGCTCCGTCTCTCCTTTCCCGGAACGGAGTCCGGGATCCCGGTTCCAAAATCTGTTCCGGGAGCCCGCGCCCTCGAGGGACGCACCGCGGTGCTGGGAGCGCCCTCCGGGACGCACGGACAGACGGGCGCACGGACGGGGCCGCAGCTGCACTCACCCGGTTCCTCCGCCGCCGGCGCTTCTGCGAGGTCGGGGCTCGGCTGCTGCAGCAGCGGCTGCTCGCCCTGGCCCTCCTCCGAGTTGATGTGCTGGGGCTTCGCCTGCTTGCGCCTCGACATGGTGCGCGCATCGGGGCGCCGGGAAGAGCCCTGGTGACTTGCCACCAATTCCTAGAGTTGGGAAATTTTACCCCCCTTCGGCCGGAACGCGCATGTCCCAGTAATTATTATTATCAATAATGCATTGCGATTTATCATGAGCCCTGACAGCTGATTGGCCTGGGTCCAAGACCTCAGAGATCATTTAAATAAGCCCTCATTGATCAGGGAGGGGCGAGGCATGCTGGGCCTTGTAGTCCGGCCCTACATGTGACAAAGGCGTGTTCATCAGGGAAGCGTAGCTAATTAGCATCCGGGCTCAGATTGGCCGGGGCGTGGACCGACTCGGAGGGGACCCTCCTCGCGGCCACTGTCCGAGTGTTGGGAAAAGAGAAGAAAAAGCGGGGGGAATCGGTTTATTGAAAACCAGGGCCGGACATGAAAGTTCTAGAACCGATGTGTCTTGGTAATGCGCTCCAAAAAAATTACTGAAGTAGTTCACGTGGTTGATAACTACCAGCTGAAAAAAGGTCTCTCCCTTCACAGAAAAATACTTCGGTTCAATTTTTACCTCTAAACCCAACCTGACCGGAGACTCGAGTCCCTTTCCAGGTTTTTGATTGAAATTTTTAAATTGCTTTTGGAAGGCTGCCGGAGTGGCCGGTGGTACGCGCGGCCTTCTGCCCATCCCAACTCTTCAAGCTACACCCCCCCCCCCAACACACACAATTTCACACTTCGTCCCACCACGATTTGCGTCGGGATTCACATTCACGAGCGTGGGTTTGTTATTACCGTGTAAACTTTCTGAATTTTAGAAAGTACTTCTCAGCCCCTGTCTGCTAACTGTAGAAAGGACAGATTAAAAGCAAAGTTGATCAGAGATAATTCCAGAATAGCGAGCATTTGCGGTTTCAGTCTGCTGTGGGAAAGAGTGGGCGTCCTGAAGGCACCTGGGTGTTTGTACTCACTGGTCACCAGGACATTTTGCAATGCAAGACCTCGTAACAAAAAAGACCACTTCCGTTAAGAGGTTGTAGGTTCCTGATTCAGGGATGGCTTGGAATTTTCTAAAGGGACGTGTATGGATATAAAATTATACTTTACAAATCTCATAAATTTAATTGGATAGCTCCCTTCCACAACTTCCGAGCTCAGTGGTGAAGGAGTATTCAACTGACTGGTCAGCCTTCTGGATATGTGGTTCCTTATTTGACATTTCCGTCCTTATTAGGGTCTGGGCAGACACCAGCCTTTCCTCAGTCTTCCTGCTTGGGGTTTTGTTTTTTGTTTGTTGGGGGGGGGTATTATTATTTTTAGCTGTTTATCAAGTTTGCTGTTTCTAAGAAGCTGATGAGGGAGGAAGGGGGAATAAGAGCCTGGCCTCATGAGCATTGAGCATGTTCACCTGAGCCTTTGGACAAACCAAAGCTGAATAAATCAGCTGGAACACGATTTTAATATGAGTAGCTATGGATAAGACCTTATAGAAGAAACGCCTGACTTACAATTTTGACCAGTCTTCTGGAACATGTTTTGAATTATTTGGAGGATGCCATCTAAAACAAATAGGACAGCCCTCTTGCAAGCCAGGGTGCAGCTGGCGGGGAAGAATTCGTTTTCATGTTACATAAAAGCTCTCAGGATTCTGATACTGAGTCAGAAGGCAGATTAACACCTGCTTCTGCCTAATCTGCCGATATTCTCAACACCTTTCTGGGAAGGGAGCCGAGCAGGCGTAGCCATTCAGAAATCTAAAGGAATGTACAGTTTATAGCTCAAGAAAGATGAGCCAGCCCTTTAAGGAAAACGTCGTGTGATAGAATTCTCTCCTTTATCTTGCTAGTGATCGTTAAAGCATGGCAGTCATATTTGTCTGAGAATGAGGTGGGACCATTGGGCCATTTCAATCGCGACAGTGATCCTGACTGATGATAATTTTCAGAAGGCGGAGGCAGAGAGACCTCAGGTTTGAGGGGAGCCCTTGTCTCAAAGACAAAGAAAAGGTAACGTCAGGAGGAAGCAGAGTACAGTAGTTTTTTTGCTTTGTTGTTGTTGTTGTTTATTTCGTGTGCACTGGTTCTTTGTCTGTGAGTATGTCTGTGTGTGGGTAGATCCCCTGGAACCAGAGTTACAGACAGTTGTGAGCTGCCATGTGGGTACTGGGGACCAAACTCAGGTCCTGTGGAAGACCGCTGAACCATCTTTCCATCCTGACCGTAGATTTGTTTTATTATTATTATTTCATTTTATTTTTGACTTTTTTTTTTAGAGAGTTCTCACGTAGCACAGGTGGCCTTGAGTTTTTAATGCTCATAGCTTCACACACACACACACACACACACACACACACACACACACACACACACACGAGTTGTTCTTGGATTAGAGGCGTGAGACACCTTGACTACTAAGCATACTCCCTGTTCATCCAGTGTTTCCATTTCGTGAGCCACAGCCAGCAACCAGCAGAGAAATGGACTGAGCCTTTGGAGGGGAGCAGAGCAGAAAAAGGATGAAGCGTGGAAGGCAAGTCTCTAATCCAAAGTTTTCATGTGATGGTTTAGAACACCTTAGGCAGCCAAAAGCCCTGGGTCGGGCTAGATACAGGAAAGAGACTGGATTTTAAGGCAATAGCTTGCAAAGACCGATTGTTTTCAGGGTTGGTTCTAGGCGCTACTTCCCAACAAGGTTGATAACTAGTAGGTTTTTCAGCTGTCTGTGAATGCCCAACCTCTACTATATATAAAGAGATTTGGGGTGCACAACCCCATTTCGTTCCTGCAGCCACCGAGGCTCCTTGTATAACTGTTTATTTGTTGATCAGGGTCATTTGCATCCCAGGCTGGTATTCAGTGCACTTTGTAGCCAAGGACGATCCCATCCTCCTATTTCTTTTTTTCTTTTTTTTTTTTTTCTTTTTTTTTTTTGGTTTTTTGAGACAGGGTTTCTCTGTGGCTTTGGAGTCTGTCCTGGAACTAGCTCTGTAGACCAGGCTGGTCTCGAACTCACAGAGATCCGCCTGCCTCTGCCTCCCGAGTGCTGGGATTAAAGGCGTGCCACCCGGCTCCCATCCTCCTATTCTGTCTCAGTCCCTAGGATCACAGGTGTCTGGCTCCCTCCTTAAGGGAGGGCAACCCTGACTATCAACCAACTGCAGAGCTGTGTGCGTTCAGGGACTTTCCTACTGAGGTGTATAGGTCTCCGTCTCTCCACCAGTCACTCCGTCTTGTCTCCGCCCTCCCGCTCTCCCCTCCACCCTGAGCCCCCAGTCTCAGCCTTCCTTCTTCCACATTAGGTCACTTATTTTTGCCCAGCTTCTCCCCGCTGCCTCCTTTAGCACCCACTATGTAGCAAGAACTCTTTCCTTCTATGGCATAGACTATATAGTTCAAGATTTAGGGCAGATTTCTTTTTTTTTTTTTTTTTTTTTTTTGAGGGGTGGAGGGTGAGGCCGGATCGCATGTAGCCCAGGCTGCCCTCAGTCTCGTGGCAATCCTCCCTGCTCAGGTTCCCAACTGTTATCTTCTTCCACCCTGTAAATCCCTGGGGGCAAACCCAAGTCTTCCGACTTGGCAGCAGGCATCTTTAGCAGCTAAGCCATCTTTCCAGCCCTTGTTTGTTATTTGAGACAGACTGGCTTCCAACTCAGGATATGGCCAAGGAGGACTGTGAGCTTCAGATTCTCCTGTGTCAGCCTCCCAAGTACAAAGATGACAGACGTGCACCACAGTACCTCATGGAAGCAGCGCTGGGGGTGAGACCCAGGGCTTTATGCGTGATGGGCAAGCCCTCCACCAACCAAGCCGCATGCCAGCCCCCTGTATCTTTGATTTAGGATATTTTTCAACATCCTCCAGTTCTTCGCGAGTCTCACTTCATTGGAAGCAGGAGAATGAGTGTGTATGTCTGTTTGTCTGTCACACTGCAGCCTCGTCAGGACTGACGGCCTCACCTCTGTGTCCTTTCCACTTGGCTGTAGTAATGGGACGTAGAAGGCACAATAAAGACAGTGAGCCAATGATTATGACTCTAGGGACCCTGGGCATAAAATAAAGTGTTGAGGGCAATGATTGGAGAGGAGGGAGTATCTAAAATGATGCAGGCATTACAGACAGCTGTTGGCAAGTCCTTAAAATTCAAAGTGGAATTATAGGAAATAACAGTGAGCAGGGTATCAGAGGGATATTCTGATGTCTATGCTTATAGCTGAATTCCTAGCAATACTTAAAAGTTAGCAGTAACCCGCCGGGCGATGGTGGCGCACACCTTTAATCCCAGCACTCGGGAGGCAGAGGCAGGCGGATCTCTGTGAGTTCGAGACCAGCCTGGTCTACAGAGCTAGTTCCAGGACAGGCTCCAAAGCCACAGAAAAACCCTGTCTTGAAAAAACAAACAAACAAACAAAAAACAAACAAACAAACAAAAAAAGTTGGCAGTAACCCAAGTGTCCATCAAGGGATGAATGGATAAACTCAATGTGGACTACCGCACAATGAAATATTATTCAGCTTTTGCTTTTATTTGTTTTGTTTGTTTGTTTTTTGTTTTTCGAGATGGGGTTTCCATGTGTAACAGTCCTAGCTGTCCTGGA
>NW_026067960.1:23434-28400 GCF_014885135.2 Alexandromys fortis
GGGGGGCTCTACAACCAAGGTCACCCATAGGCTCCAACTTTCTTCCTTCCTTCCTTCCTTCCTTCCTTCCTTCCTTCCTTCCTTTTTTCCTTCCTTTTTTCCTTCCTTTCTTCCTTCTTTCCTTCCTTCTTTCCTTTCTTTTTTGTTTTTGAGACAGGGTTTCTCTGTGTAGCCTTCACTGTTCTGAAACTCACTCTGTAGACCAGGCTAGCCTCAAACTCACAGAGATCCACTTCTGCCTCCAAGTGCTGGGATTAAAGGCCTGTGCCACTACCACCCAGCCTGCTTGCTTGCTTGCTTCCTTCCTCCCTTCCTTCCTTTCTTTCTATATTATTTTCTTTCTTTCTTTTTTTTTAAGTGAAAAAGAGTCTCATATAGCTCAGGCTGGCCTAATCCCCCTGCCTCTGTTTCCCACATGCTGGGATTGCAGAGCTTTGCTCTCTGTGCCAGTGTCTGATACATTCCTTAAGCCTTTGCAATAAAATTGACATTTTAAAGCTGGGTGATGGTGGCACATGCTTTTAATCCTAGCACTCAGGAGGCAGAGGCAGGTTGTTTGCTGAGTCTGAGGCCAGCCTGGTCTACAAAGTGAGTTTCAGGACAGCCTAGGACAGCCAAGGGCAGGGAAAGCTACTTGGAGAAACCCTGTCTTGAAAATCAAAATAGAAAACACAAACAAACAAAATACCCATAAAGAAGGGAATCTAGGGGCTGGAGAGATAGCTCAGCAGTTAAGAGCACTGGCTGCTCTTCCAGAGGACCCAGGTTCAATTCCCAACACCCACATGGCAGCTCACACCTGTCTGTAACTCCAGATCCAGAGGATCTGACACCTTCACACAGACATAAATGCAAGCAAAACACCAATGCACACAAAATAAAAATAAAATTTTAAAGAATGGGGGGGGTTCTAGAGGTTAAATGCACTAATCTTTCCAAACCACACTTACAGATCACTCTGGTGGGAAGGTTCATGGGAAGTGTTTTATTATAATTGGGAGTAGGGGAACAACTTGTTTTGTTTTGTTTTGTTTTTCGAGACAGGATTTCTCTGTGGCTTTGGAGCCTGTCCTGGAACTAGCTCTGTAGACTAGGCTGGTCTCGAACTCACAGAGATCTGCTTGCCTCTGCCTCCCGAGTGCTGGGATTAAAGGCGTGCGCCACCATCACCCGGCTAACAATTTTAAACTAAATTGTGGTGTGGCCACACAAATACAGAGATGAGCTAGAAATCAATCCCCAAACTCTGTGCTTACAGCCAAAGGCATTTGATAAGAACTTCATAGCATGTAAAGCTTACCTAATGGAGTGGTGGTATTTCAGGCAGGGTTTCCCTGGGTAGCCCTGGCTGGACTGGTTCTCACTATTTAGACCAGGCTGGCCCAGAATTCACAGAAATCCATCTGCCTCTACCTCCCGGGTGTTAGAATTTAAGGTGTGTGACACCAGCTTGGTCCCTGGTCTCAAGCTCTTTCTCCTTCTCCCTTAGCCTCCTGAGTGCTGAGAATGCAGGTGTGTGTCACCCTGATGGCACGGAATGAGGGTTTGTTTTCTAAGTGTATGGGTGTGTTGCCTCCATGTATGTATGTGCACTGTTAGTGTGCAGTGCTGGTAGAGGCCAGCAGAGGGTGTTGGACCCCCCCACTGAAGTTACAGGTAGTTGAGAGCCACCGTCTGGTGCCGAGGACCGAACCCAGGACCTCTGGAAGAGCAGCTAGACCCTTGTTTTAAAACAGGGTCTCATCTTACCTGCACTGACTTTACACTCCCTGTATAGCTGAGAGCAACTCTGAACTTCAGATCCCTCTGCCTCTGATCTTCAGGAATGGGATTCCAGACGTGCAGTGCGTTCCTGCTTTTTATTCTGTGTTGGGGATCAAGCTCAGGGCTCTGTAAAAGCTGGGTTAGCCTTCTACTGACTCAGATACATTCTCCAGCCCTAAAGTGTTATTTTTTATGAGGACAGCTAAAATCCAGGCATGAGGAAGGGGCTGCTCTGAGGGTCTCTGAGCAGTTAGCAGTTAGCAGTTGATAGGAAAGAGACAGTCCTGTCTGTTGGATGGCCATGGGTGAGATGGTTATGCTTCTGTAAAGGAATTTTCAGCTGTGTTCCAGTAAGCACTCCTAAAGATGTTCACTGGGTCTCACTCACATATGCAGTTGAGTGTGCAAGTACACACACACACAAATATGAAGTAGAGGAGAGGCTAATTTGGAAAAGGAAGGGAGGAGAGGAGGGAGAGACAGAGGGAGAGGAAGGGAAGGAGGGAAAGAGGAAGAAAAGGAGGAAAGGGACAAGAAAGGGTAAGGGAGAATAAATATGATGTAAACTTACAATGTATAGTGAGATGAGAGGCAGAGACGGGAGGATCTGTGCGAGTTCAAAGGCAGCCTGGTCTACATAGTGAGTTCCAGATCAGCCAAGGCTACACAGAGAAATCCTACTACAAAAATAAATTAATGAACATACATAACATACATCATGCCATGGTGGTGGCTCAAGCCTTTAATCCTAGAATTTGGGAGGGGAGGCAGGTGGATCTCTGTGAGTTCAAGGTCAGCCTGGTCTACACAACCAGTTACCTAATAGAGAGATCCTGTATCAAAACAAAACAAAAACAAAAAAAAATCTAAGGCAAAAAAATAAAAGGGAAGCTCATGATATCAAGAATGGTAACCTACTAGGTTGGGCGTGACTGTCACGAGCCTTTAATCCTAGCACTCAGGAGGCAGAAGCAATCAGATCTCAGTGAGTTTGAGGCCAGCCTGGTCTACACAGCAAGTTCCTTGTCAGACAGTGCTGCATAGAGAAATTCTGTTTCAAAACAAACAAAACAAAACAACAGCAAATAGGCTAGACACTGGGAAGACCAAGCAGGAAGGAGGTTGCTGTGAGTTCAAGGCTGGGCTTGCAGGGGCTGTGTGGAACGACCCTGTCTCAAATGACCAGCCAAAAAGGAGATAAAAAAGCAGTGAGCACGTGAAGAAACTAAGAGGACCACAGCTGTGTATGTGCGCACACACGTGTATGTGCGCACACACGTGTATGTGCGTGAGTATACACATGCTTGTCTGCACACGCGTGTATGTGCGTGAGCACACGACACACGTGTTTGTCTGCACATGCGTGTTTGTCCACATACAGACTCTCAAGACCGGACCTGTCATTGTCAAAGTCTCATTGCTGTGGGTGTTTGCTGTTTATGCTGGGAAGCACAGGTGACTGACCCGGTGACCACTGCTGCTCTAGTTTGGGAGACGTAAGGTCTCACTTTGGGGAACAGTTCTGGAGCCCATGGATTTGGTATCTGCCCCAGATGGCCAGCTGAGAATCTGGAAGATGTTCCTCCACTCTGCGAGATTCAGCCACTGTGGATTTAGCTCAGAACTCAGGCTTGTAACTTAGTGGGGATTCATTACTGTGGGGCAGATGCCTAGTGTTCCAAGTGTCCTGGCACAGGGCCCTCCTGTAGGAGTGATTTAGGACTGCAGTGTTGGCTAATTGCAAAGGGCACCCCTTCACATGCACACGCACGCGCGCGTGCACACACACACACCCCCGTATCTCCTTGCTTCTTGCCCTGTCAATCCCAAATCGCTACTGAACATTTTAGCTACACTTACTCTTTGTGGCTGAGGCGTGGGGGTCTACAGTTGTGTTAGGCTGGGAGGGGGCTATGCTGGAAAAGCGTTTCCCATGTAAGCATGAGGACCCCCAGATCACCAGCATCCATGTGAGAAGCTGAGCACAGTTGCACACGTCTATCACCCCAGTGCTGAGAAGGTAGAGACCAGAGGATCCCCGGGGCTCACTGCTCAACCAACCTAATGCACTCCAGGCTCAATGAGAGTCTCTGCCTTTAAAGGTAAAGTGGAGGCTGGGTGGTGGTAGCGCACGCCTTTAATTCTAACACTCGGAGACAGAGGCAGGTGGATCTCTGTGAGTTCGAGGCAGCTTGGTCTACACAGCAAGTTCCAGGACAGACAGAGCTACACAGAGAAAAACAAACAAAAAAGGAGATGAGCTAGGGATGAAGAGCCTGTTCCCCGGGCTCGTTTGTCACCGTCATAGATGAGCCCAAGCTAGCCCGTGCACATGCTCACTAGGCCTGTCTCAGGCTAAGTTCACCTCAGTGGTTCCTACAGGGAAGGGCAGTTTTTGCCCCCTTCTGAAGCAAGGTTTGAGAAGTCTGGTGACTACAGCGGTAGAGTAGGCAGAAGCATTATGCTAATCAAAAAGGCTCTTATCTTTTCCTTTATTTCTTTTGGTTTGTGTATCTGTTTGTTCATTTTTCTTTTTCAAGACAGGGTTTCTCTGTAGCCCTAGCTGTCCTGAAACTCACTCTGTAGATCAAGCAAGCCTTGATCCCAGAAATCTACCCCCACCAGCTTCTGCCTCCCTAGTACTGGGATTAAACAGAGGCTTGTGACATCACTGCCCAGCCTGTTAATTTTTAAATTAGCATGTACAACTGGTCCCGGTAGCACATGACTTTAATCCAGCATTTGGGAAGCAGAGGCAGGTGGATGTCTGTGAGTTCCTGGCCAGCCTGCTACATAAGGAGGCCACACCTGGTTACACGGTGAAACCTTGCCTCAAACGAACAAATTTTAAAGAAGAGGAGGAAAGAAAGTTAACATGCAGAATACTGGTTCTCACTGTGGTGTTTTCATGGCTATGAAGTGGCCTAATCTTCCCCGGGAGGCTCCTAACTTTCTTGGCTAACTTAAATGTTGGCCTCTGACCCTGCTCCTCTCACAATAACCAATGAAATGACTTGAGTAACACACCTGCCTCCCATGCAGATTAGAAAAAAGAGACACTGGAACTTGGCTTATTCCTCTGCCTGCAATAGCAACAGCCCCTTTTCCCTTCTCATTAAACCAAATCTTTGTAGCCATGCTCTAGAATATATGTTATGTGTTATATTTATGAAGGAGGTGTATACTAGAGGGTTTTGAAGGA
>NW_026067960.1:29988-66541 GCF_014885135.2 Alexandromys fortis
AAAAAAATTATATAGCTGGGCCGGGCGGTGGTGGCGCACACCTTTAATCCCAGCACTAGGGAGGCAGAGGCAGGTGGATCTCTGTGAGTTTGAGGCCAGCCTGGTCTACAAGAGCTAGTTCCAGGACAGGAACCAAAAAGCTACAGAGAAATCCTGTCTCGAAAAAAAAATCAAAAAAAAAAATTATATAGCTGGGCAGTGGTGGTGCACACCTTTAATCCCAGCACTCAGGAGGCAGAGGCAAGTGGATTTCTGTTAGTCGAGGTTAGCCTGGTCTACCGAGCAAGTTTGAGGACAGGCTCCAAAGCTGTAGACAAACCCTATCTTGAAAAACTAAATAATAATAATAAATTATAATGATGAACATGTGTCTCTGAGTGAGGCGTATGGGCACATGAGCACAAAGTGCCTGCGTATATGTATGTGTGTACAGCCATGGGCGTGCTGGGAGCTGAGCCTAAATCCTCTGCAAGGCAAGAACACCCTGTAGTGCTCCCATGATGCCGAAAGACTTGGCATGCAGCTGTGACTTTTAGACAAGTCAGCCAGTAGCAAGAGCTGTGAAGAGAGCAAAGATCAAGAGGAACTGCCTAGGATTTCAGTTCTGGGGGCCGTGATGCCGTCTTCGGTTCTCCTCAAGCAATAGGCACACATGTGATACACATACGTCATACATAGAGGCAAACACTTGCATGCAAATAAAACAAAATGAATCTTATAAAACAGTAGCTCTGCTTTTTCCACCTTATTTTGGCTCAGGCCTTGCAGTGTTGAGTATGTTGGGGCTCACTACTAGGCTGACTAGCCAGTGAGCCCCAGAGACCCTCCTGTCTCTGTTTCCGCACAAAAGGTATTACACACTCCATGAATACTTGATGTGGGATGCCCTTTGTATGCTATAATATGTTTTATTACATTGATTAATAAAGCCACGCTGGCCTATGGCAGGGCAGAATATAGGTAGGCGGGAAAACTAAACAATGCAAAAGAAAGAAGACAGAGTCCAGGAGATGCATGTAGCCACCCAAGAAGAAAGACACCAGAATCTTACTGGTAAACCTCATCCTCATGGTAAAATATAAAATAATAGAAATGGGTTAATTTTAGATGTAAGAGCTAGCTAGGAATACACCTGAGCCACTGGCCAAACCATCTTGTAATTAATATAGTTTCTGTGTGATTATTCGGGTCTGGGTGTCCAGGAAACAAAAGTACAGTCTCCGTTTACAGATACTGGATATCTGACTCTGGTCCCTGCCAACTGAGCCCTCAAATATGTCATCTTTTGTGGATGTCTTACTGCAAACTGTTGAGATGTTTTTGGCACAAGACAACTAAGACTTTTACTAAGTGTCTTAGCTTTTCTTTTTTTTTTTTTTTAAACCAAAAAACATTTTTTTTTTCCATTTAAAAAAGTTTTAGGACACATAAAACAAGGCAACATTTATTCCTTCTTCTGGTCTTCGGGCACGGGGTCTGTGGGTGGCTCCTCTACCGTTGCACTGCTGCTCTCTGAGCCAGTATCGCTATCACTGGTCCCTTCGACCTCCATGCTGTCAACCCCCTCCTGCCCACTCTCCTTGGCCTCAGGAGTAGCTGTGCCTTCTTCACCGTTCTGTGTCTTAGCTTTTCAAGACAGCATTTCTCTGTGTAACAGCCCTAACTGCCCTCGAACTCGCTCTGTAGACCAGGCTGGCTTCGAACTCACAAATATCCGCCTGCCTCTGCCTCCTGAGCACTGGGATTAAATGCATGCACCCCCACTACCTGGCCACCCAAAGAGACTTTTCAACCTAAATTTTAAAGTGCACTTGTTGTTCTGCGCATCTTGGGGGAATCCTGCTGCAGGTTGTGGTGCTCAGCTCCTGCCGGGACCAAAGTGCACGCGCCTCTCTCCAGCCAGGCATTTCCAACTGGCCATGCTTAGTTCTTAAAGGGCAATAAATATTTGCAAAAGATGAACTCATGGCAGGAAGGGAATGAAAGCACAGATCCATTTCAGAGGTTCCCTGACAGCTTGGGCAGCCCAGTGGTGGGGTGGTTATTGGCCTTAGCATCCCATGCTCTGCAGGTCAGGAGATGGGCCTCTTGTCCTGACGTCAGTGGTCAGGAAGGATTTGCTCATCAGCACATTTGTGGAAACATCTTGGCAGTGTTACATTTATGAGTTTTAAAAATGTGTGAAATATTTTATGTGGCTTGTGTAAAAGCGTAGAGACATTAATAACGAGTAGAGGGTGACTTCTTAGAAGACATGGGGTCTGCCCATTAGCCGTAGCTAGCCTGCAGACATCCTGAATATATGGACCCCATTTACTCTGCAGATCTATACTGTGTGAGTGTATGCGCATGTGTATGTGGAGGCCTGCAACCAACATCAGGAGTCGTCCCCAGTCACATACCCTCCTTTCATTTCTTTTAAAAAAAATGTGTACTTTCATTATTTTAAATTTTGTATAGGTGTGTATGTCTGCATGGGTATGTACGTATTAGTGCCAGCACCTACTGAGGCCAGAGGCATCAGATCCCCCTGGAGCTGGAGTTACAGGCAGTTGTGAGCCACCTGACATGGTTGCTGGGAAGCAATCTCAGGACCTCTAGAAGAGCAGCAAGTGCTCTTAACTGCTGAGCCATTTCTCCAGCCCCCTCTAGCTTACTTTTTGAGATAGGGTCTCCCGCTGAACCTGGAGCTCCTTGATTTGGCTAGACTAGCTGGCCAGGGAGCCCCAGGATCCTCCTGTCCTTCCTCTGTGCTGGGATTACAGGTGTGCACCCAACCTGGCTTTTTACACAACTTAGGTCATCTTGGTTGTACAGTTGACACTGTATCCCCTGAGCCGTCTCTCTGGGCCACAGAGACCTGTTCTTTGTGGTATCTAACATGGAGGCCAGATGACAGATTTTGTAACCACTAGTAAACAAGTGTGTGCAGTTTATACTCTTTTTAAAAAACATTTGCTGAGATGGCTCTGTGGTTAAGAACACAGCTGCTCTTCTAGAGGACCCTGGTTCAAGTCCCAGTACCCACATGACAACTCACCACAGTCTCATGCTCTCTTCTGGCCTCTGTTGATACCAGGAATACACACAATGCATAGACCTTTATGCAGGCAAAACACCCATACACATACAGTAAAAATATTTTTTTCTGTGTAACTTTTGGAGCCTGTCCTAGAACTTGCTCTATAGACCAGGCTAGCCTTGAACTCACAGAGATCCTCCTGCCTCTATGTCCCAAGTGCTGGGTTTAAAGGCATGTGCCACCATGTCCAGTTTTGTTTACTTATTTGTTTATAAATTTTTATTATATTAGTTTTTTAATATTTTTATGTGTGTAGGTGTTTCGCCTACATGTATGTCTAAGTACCACATGCATGTCTGGTGCCCTCAAAGGCCAAAAGAGGGCAACAGATCCCTGAGATTGGTGGTACAGAATGTGTATACCACCATGTGGGTGCTGAACCCGGGTCCTCTGGTAGAACAGCCAGTGCTCTTAACCACTGAGCCAACTCTCCAGCGCCTGTGACATCTCTTTATTGATAGTGTTCATGTGTACACACGTGGGTGTCGTGTGTAGATCGGAGGACAACTTGGAGAAATTGTTCTCCTCCTCTCATGACGCAGGGCCAGGGAGTCAAGCTCAGGCCCCGCCCAGCCACGAATGCTTTTACCTGCCGAGCCATGTCACCAGACTGTGGATTTTGTCACAGCGTGCTGAGGATGGAGCTCAGAGCTTCGTACATGGCAGGCAGCACTCCATCAACCAAGTTAGCTAGCTCCCTGCCCCTGGGGTCTCCCTGTGGATCCGTGCGTGGGTGGGCTCAGGGAACAGATCTGTCCATGGTGGGGGCCGGGGGCACCTCGAGGTGTTTAAAAGTAGCCCCTGCTTTGCATCTGCCGCTACTCGGGGGAAATAAAGCCGTTTGCTTATGAAGAATTTCTGTAAACAATTCTGAGGATGTGTATTAGGGGTGATCTTGGGATGCGCATTAAACTAAACAGCGTAGTATAAACACATGAACAGCCTGAGAGACAGAGAATGAATGGCCCAAGTTTGCCCCGGACTGTGGCCTTACACAAGGCAGAGGAAACCCAGAAGCTTGGGTTCCTTTTAGAGAGAGGCAGAGACAAAGGGGAGGACCTGGAGGCAGCCTCCCGATAACATACTCTCTATCTTCTTTTCTCTCTCCCTCTTCTCTCTCTCTCTCTCTCTCTCTCTCTCTCTCTCTCTCTCTCTCTCTCTCTCTCTCTCTCTCTCTCTCTCTCTCTCTGTCTTTTTTTCTTTTTGGAGGTGGGTGGTGCTCATGTTGCCTATGTGTATTCATGTTCCTATGTGTGTCGTGTTGTGTGTTCATGTGTGCGTATGTGTGTACACATGAAGAGGCCAAAAGTACATCTGGGGTCCTCCTCTGTCCCCCTTCATCTTATTTGGGAACTGAACTCAGGACCTCCATAAGAGGCAAAAGCAGCAAGTGCTCTTACCTGCTGAGCCATCTCTCCAGCCTGCACCTTATTCTCTGAGACCTACTGGCAGACTGGCTGGCTAGCAAGCTCCTGAGATCTCTAGCCTTTCCCCCTGGAGCTGGGAAGATGGCACGCCCTGCTTTTCTGTAGATGCTTTCAAGGCGGGTACCTTCCTACTGAGCCATCACCCGAGGACACTTGAGGGATGGTAAGATGGCTATCATTTCAGCTGCCCTGGAGTCTGAGGCAGGAGGATTGCAATTGAGGCCTGTCTGGGTTACAGAGAGATGTGAAAAAAACTGGCCACCAATAGTCTCAGAGGACGCTTTTCCATGTGGCAGGCTCTGTGTGGAAGCCACACATATGTCTTGTTTTCTGTCACTGCAATAAACATTCTGTGACAACAGCAAGTCCAGTGGTGGTGATGCACGCCTTTAATCCCAGCACTCAGGAGGCAGATGCAAGTGGATCTCTGTGAATTCAAAGCCAGCCTGGTCTACAGAGCTAGTTCCAGAACAGTTAGGGTTATTGTTACATAGAAAAATCCTGTCTTGAAAGACAAACAAAAAATACCTATATTTATTTGTGTCAAGTCTGGGCGAGTGAGCAAACACACCGAGGTCAGAAGAGAACATCAGATCCTTTGGAGCTGTGAGCCCCCTGATGTGGGTGCTGGGAACCAAACCTGGGTTCTCCAGGAGAGGGGCCAGCACTCTTAACCACTGAGCCATCTCTCCCGTTCCAGGCCTGATGGTTTTTGAGCTTGAAGCACTGATCCTCCTGCCTCTGTCTCTGGAGTACTAGGATTATAGGGGTATGCCACACACCCAACTTTCTGCTATCTTTTAAAGTAGTCCTCCCAATCCACTTTCAGTATATTTACTTCTGGTTATGTATCTGTGAAGACATGCATGTCTGTATGCATAAACCTATATACAGCATTGCCCTATGCATGTTAAGTATATACAAATGCACACAGTTTACATTGTGTACTTTTCCTTCCCTCCTAACTTATTACAATATAATTTCTAGACTTACAAGACATCCTGAAAAATACTAGAGATTCTTTCATAGCCTTTCCACTTAGGGGTTATTGCTTTGGTTTCTTTCTGAAATTTAGTGTATTATCTATCTCTATATGGGAATGGGGTACGCATGTGCCACAGCATCCAAGGGGCCATAAGAGGACAACTTTCGGGAGCTGGTTCTCACTATCCACGTTATCTCTGAGGCAGGGTCTCTCTCGCTTCTGTTTCTGGGCTTCAGTACTCCAGGCTAACTGGTCCCTTTGTGGCAATTCTTCTGATCCCAGTGGGCAGTTCTCCTGTCTCCTGGCCCCCGAGTGGGCAGTTCTCCTGCTTCACTGCAGGAAAAGCAGGCACCCAGACTAACTTACAAGACAATCACTTTCCTGAGCCATTTTCTCAGCTCTCAGAATTTTATTCTAGCAGAAGTACTATTTAAATTGTTTTTGGCAAGATCAAAATTAAAGAAGTTTTAAAATTAATGTCTCCTTAATATTTCATAAATACTAAAAGTAAACATGATGGCAGGCAGCAGTAGAGGCAGAAGGAGCAGGTGTTCAAGGTCATCCTCAGCTAGTGAGTTTGAAACCAGCCTGAACTACACTACAGGAAGCCCTGGTTTCAAAAAATGTAAACAAACAAATAAAATGGAAAAAAGCCCCCTCCCCCCCATTCTGGTGTATTGTACAGCTGGAGTTTTCTTTAGAGAGAGAAAAAAAGACAAAAAGCAGAGTTAAACGAAGCACGTTGGCACATGCCTTTAACAAGCAGAGCGATGAGTTCGAGGCCAGCCTGGTCTACAGAGCAAGTTCCAGGACAGCAAAGGCTTTGCAAAGAAACCCTGTCTCAGAAAAAAAAAGGGGGGGGGGGGCAAAAACAAAAGAAAGAGAAAAAACAACCAACAAACAAAATCAGAATTACACCAGAAATAGAATGCCTGAGAGACTCAGGAAGAATTGTAAATTCAAGGCTAGCCTGGACTATCAGGGCTTGTCTCAAAACACAAAACAAACAATAACCACAAATAGAAGTAGTCAAATCAGAAAGTGCCCAAGGCATAGAATAGTGTGTTTGAAAAATATTTCCAACTGTTGGGCAGTGGCTCACACTTCTAATCCCACCACGCCTGGGGAAGCAGAGGCAGGAGGTCACAGCAACCTTGAAGACAAGCTGGTTCCAGAAGAGTTAATGTTTTCAGTGTAACACTTTTTTAGAAGATATTACAAAACACTTGGCTTCATTTATACGAACACAGAAGGGCCTAGAGAAATGAGAAGCTCCTGCTACCGAACTCCAGGAAGGGAAGGAGGGGCCGTGTGTATGCAGATCTTTGGCTCTGACTTTTGGGCATTGGTATTGTTTGACTTTAAACAATGGCAAAAACAACAAAACAGCTTGAGGCGGGCAAAATGGCTCAGTGGTAAAGGCAGTTGCCACCAAGTCTAATGACCTGAGCTTAATCATCAAGACTCCCTTGGTGGAAGCAGAGACCTGTAAATTGTTGTTCTCTGACCTTTGTAAGCAAATGTATATGCTATGTGCATGCGCACGCGTGTGCGCGCGCACACACACACACACACACCCCTAAACTTATTTTTAATAACCTCAAAACGAAAGCTTTTTCTTTGGTATGGTGGTGTACACTTTTTTTTCCCCTCTAAGACAGGGTCGAACTCACAGAGATCCTCCTGTCTCCGTCTCCCTCCCGAGTGCTGGGATTAAAGGTGTGGGTTACCATGGCCTGGTTTGGATTTCATGTATTTTTTCATACAGTGCTGACGATGGAGCCCAGAGCTTTGTACACGCCAGGCAGCACTTCACCAGCTGAGCTAGCTCCCTGGCCCATCTGGTGGTGTGTAGTTTTAATCTGAGCACCTTGAAGGCAGAGGCAGGTGGACCTATATGAGTGCAAGGCCAGCCTGGTCTATAAATGGAGTTCCAGGACAGCCAGAGCTGTTACATAGAGAAGCTCTGTCTTGATAAACCAAACAGACAAACAAATCCCAAACCTTCTTACAAGGGTCTTGTTCAGATGAGCAGGTGACAAATCAGGAACTAAGGATGACCACGGAAACTGCTGCAGAAAAGCCTCTGGGATCCATAATCACCTTGGATCTGACACAGCCTCGGCCACAGAGGGCTGGTCCATTCTTTTACTGGAACACAAAGGGTCAACATCAAAGAATGCTGATATAAATAGTTAAGACGGGTGTGGTAATTTATGCCTGTAATTACAGCACTCTGGAGGCTGAGGCAGGGAACTAGAAATTCAAGGTTATCCATTGGTAGTTCAAGGGTAGCCTGTGGGATGCTGGAGACCCTGTATCAAAAACAAAGAATGAAAGGAAGGAAGGAAGGAAGGAAGGAAGGAAGGAAGGAAGGAAGGAAGGAAGGAAGGAAAAGAAAGAGGAAGGAAAGAAAGGAAATAGAAGAAAGAAGGGGAAAGAAGGAATGTCTTAATGGAGCTTACTCTCTCTTGCTCTTTTTTGTTTTTTGTTTTTTTGTTTTTTGAGACAGGGTTTCTCTGTAGCTATCAAGCCTGTCTTGGAACTAGCTCTTGTAGACCAGACTGGCCTCAAACTCACAGAGATCCATCCACCTGCCTCTGCCTCCTGAGCAGTGGGATTAAAGGCGTGTGCCACCACCAACTGGCAGAACTTATTCTCTTGTAAACTAAAAAAAAATATATTAAAATATATAAATATATATTTAAAATATATTAATATATATTAAAATATATATTTTAAAGAACTACAAACCAGCCAGGCTGTGGTGGCACACGCCTTTAATCTTAGTTCTCAGAAGGCTGAGGCAGACTGATCTCTATGCGTTTGAGGACAGTATGGTCTACATAGGGAGTTCCACAACAGCCAGGGCTACAAACTGAGACCCTATTTGAAAACAAAACGAATTAAGGCAAACAAATAAATAAAAATAAATGAAAAAGAACTTCAATAAAGCATTGCCAGCAATGCAACGTGCTGCCTTGTACTGAGAGAGCAGAGGCAGGCTGGGGTGCAGTGGGTAGAATGTAAAGATGCCTTTAAAAAAAAAAAACAAAAATTAAGTAAAAAGTTCTGTTTATTTTTGTTGAGCTGGGAACTGAACTCAGGACCTTGCACTTGTTAGTCACAAACTACACCCACAGGCCTTTTTTTTTTTTTTTTTTTTAATTTGAAGTACCTGAGTCAGGTACCTGCAGGCAGAGGCTTTGAACTTCTGATCCCTGTCTCAGCCTCCCAAGTAGCTAAGATGACAGGCCTGCCTCTTTATATACTCTGTATATTAGATTTCTATCAAATATTGGCCTTAAAAATATCTTCTCCTAGCCAGGTCTGGTGGGATAAATGATCCTGAGTGACAGCAAGTCACAGGGAGGTGCAGCTCAGCACATTTAATTTGGCAAGAACTTAATGGTGAGTTTATTTTATTTAATTTGTTGTTGTTTTTTTCAAGATAGGGTTTCTCTGTATAGTCCTGGCTGTCCTGGAATTGGCTCTGAAGACCAGACTGGCCTCAATCTGGCCTC
Source organism: Alexandromys fortis (assembly GCF_014885135.2). Lineage (NCBI taxonomy): Eukaryota > Metazoa > Chordata > Mammalia > Rodentia > Cricetidae > Alexandromys > Alexandromys fortis. The sequence continues at coordinate 39,007 of NW_026067960.1, forward strand.
GATCTTATCTATTATCTATCTGCCTATAATTCTGTAGTTGGTTGTATTTCTTTTCTTTTCTTTTCTTTTTTCTTTTCTTTTCTTTCTTTTAATTGGTTGTGGTTTTTTGTTTTGTTTTGTTTTGTTTTTCAAGACAGGGTTTCTCTGTAGCTTTGGAGCCTGTCCTGAAACTAGCTCTTATAGCCCAGGCTGGCCTCGAACTCAGACATCTGCCTGCCTCTGCCTCCTGAGTGCTATGATTAAAGGTGTGTGCCACCGCCACCCGGTTTTTTCTATCCATTTCTCCATTCTCTGGCCTTGGAGGGGATAACCTACCCAGATTACCCCCCCAACACACATATACACTTAATAATACAATAATATGATACGTCTTGGGGCTGGAGAGATGGCCCCAGTGACTAAGAGGGTTTGATTCCCAGCACTCACTTTTGGCTAATCATCAGCTCTAACTCCAGTTCTAGGGGATGCAGCGCCCTCTTCTGGCTGATGCATGCACTGCACCCATACACACAAGCAAAACACCCCCCACACATAAACTAACTCACTCACGTTCGAAGAGAAAGGTGGTACATTTTCCCCTTTGAGACAGGGTCTCACTGTGTAGGCGTGAAACTCGATGTGTAGACCAGGCTGGCCTCGAACTCACAGAGCTCCACCTGCCTCTGCTTCCTGAGCGCTGGGATTAAAAGTGTGAGCCACTGCACCTACATAATTGATTTTATTTGATCTGTTTTCCCCCCAACCCCCACAAGTCTAAGGTAGCCCAGGCTACATAAGAAGTTCAAGTCCTATGTAGCCAAGGATAACCTTGAATTTTCAACTGAAATTTTAAATTTTCAATCCTGCCTTCACCTTCCACCCATTACCCACGCTTCTTTTCTCCCCCACTTTTCCATTTTTTTAAAATTTGTTGACAGTTTCATATGTGAGTATAATGAATCTTAGGGGGATTTCTCCCTTCATCACCCACTCTCTCTCCACTCTCTCTCCCCTCCCCCCTTCTTTCCCTTCCTAATGTCAAAATGCCAAATCTGCTGTTTGTGTGACACCCCCCGCCCCCAGTTTGACTATTGCTATTTTCATGAACCTGGACACGGGGTTATTACTGGAGCATGGGCTACTTGCCAGTGGCTGCATCACTGAAGACAATGCCTTTCCCCTGGCAGCTACGATCTGCCAGCAACCCTGCAAGCAGGACCAGGCTCCTCTCACTTTTGGAATAAAATTAAACAAAGAGCCAGGTGGTGGTAGTGCATGCCTGCCTTTAATCCCAGCACTCGGGAGGCAGAGGCAGGTGGATCTCTGTGAGTTCAAGGCCAGTATGGTATACAAAAGCTAGTGCCAGGACAGGCTCCAAAGCTACAGAGAAACTCTGTCTCAAAAAACCAAAAAGCAAACAACAAAAAGACTAAACAAGGAAAGTGAGTAAGCAGAGTGGCAGGTGGAGGGACTCAGGTCAATTCAGATTCAGAACATCTCCTGGCATCTCCAAGGCTGGGGAAGCATGGGCTTTGTAGCGTGGGAACCCAGCGGCAGAGAAAACCTATTTCTTCAAAAAGATCTGAAAATGGTTTAGGCCTGTTACAGAAAACAAAAATAAGCAAAAATCCTTGGTCATTAAAAAAAAAATCAAGGAAGACAGTAGTTCCTGGGTCATTTCTTTGTCTTTCTAAAACAATGAAGAAAAAAATGCGAGGTTACTTAGGTAAACAGCTAAGGAAGACTCCCGGGGAGGCAACTCATAGAGTCTGGGTTTATACAGAGAGGCTCAAACAAAGGGCCTTTGTGTAGGGATCAGCTGCCTCTAACTTAGCACACAGCGGCTCCAAAGGCCAGATGTCATCAAGGAACCCCCAGGAGAGAGGGCAGGAATAAACATCTGGGAGTGAGCACTCGGCAGACAGAAAGGCTCTGCTGGTCCCTAAGCTCCACCCATTTTCATAGGAAGCCTTCTGTGCCTGGGTCTGTGGCTGAGCCAGGGGACTCTACCTGTGGAGTCCACCTGGGGTCTCTACCTGTGGAGTCCACCTGGGGTCTCTACCTGGGGTCTCCACCTAGGGTCTCTACCTGGAGTCTCCACCTAGGGTCTCTACCTGGAGTCTCCACCTAGGGTCTCTACCTATGGAATCCACCTAGGGTCTCTACCTGTGGAGTTCACCTGGGGTCTCTACCTGTGGAATCCACCTGGGGTCTCTACCTGGGGTCTCCTCCTGGTGATCTGGAAACACACAAATACTTTTCCATAGACTGTTTCCATCCACACCTTCTTATTCTTGGTGAATGACTGAGTACAAAGCATGGCCCTTTCAATGCTGCTTGGATTCACTCACATCTAATCAAAGTATGGTCTTTCTCTGTGAGTTCGAGGTCAGCAGGGGATATACAGCGAGACACTGTCTCAAGAAGGGGGAACATCAGTCCGTCAAATGTGACTTACGTGGTAGGACATGATATAGGCATGTGCACGGCCACCCCTGTGATTTGGGCATATATTAATTCCTTCAGGCCTTCGGAGAAAGTTGTCCACTCAGAAGCTTGAAAACGCCAGGGAGGACTTGATATCTTTAGATTGCACCCGATGGTAAGTGCCCACTTGGAGAGGTTCTGAGACAGAACACCTGGAAGAGAAAAAGTCTGGTACGCACCAGCCGTGGCTGTTCCCCGGGGAACAGTAGCACTCAAGGACCCTGGTGTCCTGCGAGCTGCCTTAGGGCCTAGCTAACATGGACACTCTAAAAACAGACCGACTCAGCGGTCTTAAAAAATTAGGGTACATTCAGGAAGGGGGTGGGGGAAAGGAGGGGCTGGGCTCAGTGGTTAAGAGTGCCTGCTGTTCTTCCGTGCCTCCCCAGTTCATGTCTCAGCACCGGGTCAGTCAGCTCACAGCTGCCTTTAACTCCAGCCCCAGGGGAATCTGATGCCCTCTTCTGGTAGGCACCATGGCCTGTGTGGCATCCATGCACACAGACACATAAACAATGATAACCATACAACTATTTTTAAAATTTGTTTTGGATTTATTTTATGCATATGAATGTTTTGTTCCCATGTATGTCTGAGCACCATGTGGGAGCCTGTGGAAGTCAGTAGAGGGCGTCTGATCCCCTGGAGCCAGAGCTGCAGGCAGTTGTGAGCTGTCGTGTGCATGCTGGGAATTGAACCCAGGTCTTCTGCAAGAGCAACAGCCCTCTTGACCACTGAACAATCTCTAGACCCCAAAGTAAATCCTTTTGTTGTTGTTGTTGTTTGGGTGGTTGGTTTTTTGAGACAGGGTTTCTCCTGGAACTCACCTGTAGATCAGATTAGCCTCAAATTCAGAGATCCTCCTGCCTCTGCCTCCTGGGTGCTGGGGATGGAATTTTTAAAAGAATGTATTTTGTGTGTGTGCATCATACCACACATGTAGCAGTCAGAGGACAATTTGTGAGGTCAGTGCTTTCCTTCCTTCATGTGGGTCCTGGGGGTTAAACTCAGGTTATCGGGCTTGCCAGCAAGCACCTTTACCTAGTGAGTCAGCCCACCAGTCTCAAGAATGAACCCTTACAACTTACCAACAAAAAGACAAACAATTCCATCAAAACCTAAGTGATGGATCTGAACGGTGTCTGTTTTGAAAGACAATTCACAAATAGCCAGAATCAGACCAAAATCAAACCACGTTGAGGTCACAGCCTACACCCTCTGGGATGGCTGTTACTGAAAACTGATGGCCATGAAGTAACACTCAATGGTAGAGTGTTTGCCTTTCGTGCCCAAAGACAAAGGTTCAATTCCCAACACTAAAACACACATGCACACACATGCACGCACACACACGCATCAAAAAGAACAAAACTATAGATCTAAAACAAGGGTCGTAGCGGCATGGCTGGGGGAGGCCGTAGATCAAGGAGAAACTTTCACAGCTGGTAGGAACGTAAAATGATGCAGGAGAAAATTGCCTGGTTTCCCAGAAGAACTGAAAATAGACTGACTATATGGTCTGACAATTGCATTTCCAGGTATGTGCCCCCAAGGATTGAAGACACGTTCTCAAAAGCTGGGTGTGGCCTACTTACAACTCAATCCCCAGCCCCAGGAGGAGGAGACAAACAGTCACAGGAACTTGCTAAGAGTTCTGAGCCAGCCTCAGGTATGTGGCGAGACCGTCTCACAAACTAACAGCAACCCCAAACAAACGACCCTAGACACACAATCAAACACACACACAGGCATTGTTCAAGTGGTGTCATTCATGCTAAGTCATTCACGGATCACAGGAAGTCAGCTTATGCAATAGAATATTATTTGATCATCAGAAGGAATGGAGTATGGATATATACTACAGCATGGTTGAATTTGGAGACAGTTCTGGAAAGTAAAAAAAGCCAGATACAAACATTGCATGTTACATGCATTTGTTTGCTTGTTTGTTTTTGTTTTTTGAGACAGGGTTTCTCTGTGTAGCTTTGGAGTCTGTCCTGGAACTCCCTCTGTAGACCAGGCTGGCCTCGAACTCACAGAGATCCGCCTGCCTCTGCCTCCCAGTGCTGAGATTAAAAGTGTGTGCCACCGCTGCCTGGCTAGACTTCTTTCTACCTAACTTTTCTTCTTTAATTTAAATTAACCCATTTCTATTAATCTATGTGCTTCCCCAGGCTTATTTACCTCATCCACATTCTGTCCATCTTGCTTTCCTGCTTCCTCCATGTCTGGCTGAGTGGTCCCCAGCTGGCTGGCTGGCTCCCTTTTCTCTTTCCTGTCAGCCCCATCTACCCCTCTTCTGCTGAGATTTTGGCCATTTGGTTTTTTTATTAGGCCAATCAAGTGCCCTAGACCGGCAAGGTGAAATAGCAACACGTCTTTACATAGTTAGACAAACATTTTATTCCACAACAGCCTTTTCCATCAATTTTTAAAAAATTAGCTTTGAATTCTAGAGGTTTGGGGATCTGCAGCAATCATCGTCATGAATTCTGCTAATACAGGAGGGCATGAAAGAATAGCGGGGCTGGTTCAACGGCAGCGCTCCTGCCCTAAGTTTCTTTCCTTTCCTTTTTTCTTCTTTTTCCTTTCCTTCCCTTCCCTTTCCTTTTCTTCTGAGACAGGATTTTTCTGTCTAACAGTTCTGGCTGCCCTGGAACTCACTTTGAGCCACCATGTGGTTGCTGGGAATTGAACGCAGGACCTTTGGAAGAGCAGGCAATGCTCTTAACCACTGAGCCATCTCTCCAGCCCCTGGAACTCACTTTGAAAACCAAGCTGACCTTGAACTCAAAGATCCGCCTGTCTCTGCCTCCCAAGTGCTGGGATTAAAGGCATGCAATACCACAGCCCCAGCTCTGTACTGGGTTTCATCTCCAGCAAAGAGGAGGAGGAAGAAGAGAGCAGGAAGATGAAGGGGAGGAGGAAGGTAAAGGGGGAAGGATCATCACAGGAGGCAAATTTCTTCAGACAGCACTGGAGCTGAGTGTGAAGATTTGATATTTCTCAACATTTGACTTTTAGGGTTTCCTCCAATGCTGGAGAATGAACCAGGGCATAAAAAGTGCAGGTTAAGGATTGGGCAGATGGCTTAGCAGTTAAGGACACTTGTTGCTCTTCCAGAGGACCAAATTCAATTCTCAGTACCCATGTCAGCAGGCTGAGCCCTCTGATACTCCAGCTCTAGAGAAGCCGATGCCCTCTTCCAGCCTCTGCAGATACCAGCACATGTGTGCCATACGCAACAACACATGCACTTAAATAAGAATAACATAAATCTTAAGAAGAAAGAAAGAAAAATGTACATATGAGGCAAATGCTTTACCACTGAGCATAATTCATCTCCAGCCCTTGGGTTTTTGAGATAGAATTTCACTATGTAGGCAAAGCTGGCCATCAACTCAACTCTGATGGTGGTGATGGTGGTGGTAATGGTGGCAATGATGGTGATGCTGCTGCTTCTGCTGATGGTGATGATGATGGTGATGGTGGTGGTGGTGGTGAAGATGGTGGTGATGGTGGTGATGACAGTGATGGTGGTGATGATGGTGGTGGTGATAATGGTGGGGGTGGTAATGATGATGATGATGATGTGAATATGTGCATGTTATATGCTGTGGCCCCCGTGTAGTCAGAGGACAACAAGAATCAGCCTTTCCTGAATTAATGTCATCAAGCTTAGCTGCAAGCTCCTTTTCCCACTGAACCATCTCACTGGCGCTGACCTCCACCTCTTGACCTTCTTGCCTTAGCCTCCCTTGGCACTCATAGATGTCCTGAGCTCTGTAACCCTCCACATGGCAGAGAGTAACCCTGCTCCCCTGGACCGAGGAATGGAGTGGCACTATGCGAGTGTGTCCTCCTCTTCTCTCACTATACACAGGATCAGGGGTCCGCCCCCAAGCCCCAAGACGCAGAGGCAGGGAATTAGAGGGTCCAGGCTTGGATACACAGCAAGCTGGGTGGAGTGGGGGCGGGGGTGGGGGGCAAAACAAAACAATAAACAAGCCCCTGGCTCCAGCTGTCTGTTTCATCCTGCAGTCTTGTTAAAGAGATGATCACCATGAAACCAGACCTTTGCCACCAAGCCAGATTCAGGAACTGTCCACATGTTTGTCACCTATAGGCCAGTTATGACAGCTGGGCCACAAACAGACCCCTATCCGGACCCCCTGCTCCTCACAGGGCTCTGCATGGCCCTGGCACATCCCTCAATGACTATAAGACATCTAATAAAAGTGGGTGAAGAACACATTTTAATAGTCTAGGGAGGTGGCATCCTCGCAGGGTGGTGTAAAAAGAGCAAAATGATTTTGAATAAACCCTGAAGAAATTTTATTGCCCAGCACAGCGTAAATCAAGCCCTCTGTAAATGCAATAAAACAATTGTTTAGTCTGCGTGGCTCATACCACAGACCTCGGGATTCTGTGTTTTGATCTTATTGCCGCAATAAACTGTCTAGACAGCAATTAACAAACTGCTTTTCCCTCAGATGTGTGGAGGGCCGGTGAGGCAGCCTCGGCACTCACAAACACAGGGGCTTCTTCCTGGCCCCTGTAATGACTGGGTTGGGAAGAGTGGGCAGGACTGGAATCTGACCAGAAGGAACCTCCCGGAGGGCCCTTCTCTATGAACAACCTGAGCCCCCCACATGATCTCATAGATACTTCTTAAACCTCGGCTTATTATTCTGAATCTCCACGTTAGAGATGGTAACCAGAATGGGTTTTATTTATTATTACAGCATTTTAATTTCATTGTGTGTGTGTGTGTGTGTGTGTGTGTGTAGGGAGACACGGGCACCACCATGTGGGGGGGCATGGGTGCCACCATGTGTGTGGGGGGACATAGGAGCCACCATGTGGGGGGACATAGGAGCCACCATGTATATATCAACATCAGAGGACAGACTGAGGGTTCTTCTTCCACTGTGTGGGTCCCAGAAATTGAACCCAGTTTTGGGCCTAAGTGGCAGTCGCCTTTACCTGCTGGGCCACCCCAGTAGCCTATCTGTCATTCTTTCACTGTTAGGGCCTCCCATGTGACGGGCAAGGACTCTGCTACCAGAGTCCATCCTCTTCCGCAGAATTAATTTTCCTTTTTATTTTTCCTCCAGGGTCTCATTTAGTCCTGGCTGGCCCCAAATTCACTGTCACTGAGGATGACCTTTAACCCCTAATCTTTCACCTCCCAAGTAGTAGGATTATAGGTGTGTGCCACCAAACCTGGTTCTTTTGTGCTGGAGGTCAAACCCAGGGCTTTGTGCATGCCAGGTAAGTATTCTACCAGCTGGCCCACATCCTCGGCCCCAGAATTGTTTTTTAAAAGGAGGCAGCATGAGTTGTCTGAGATGGACCCTCACATCCTATAGAAGACAGAAGGAAGCAGGTTCTTTTTAGTTTATTTTTGAAGCAGAGTTTCTCTGTCTAGCCCCATCCTGGAACTTGCTCTGTAAACCACGCTGGCCTCGAACTCCAAGATCTGGAGATCTGCCTGCCTTTGCCTCTTGAGGGTTGGGATTAAAGGCATGCACCACCACTACCCAGTAAGAAACAGTTTAAAAAATGCTTTCTAGAATCTGTTTTTTAAGATTCTTATTATTGTCATCTGTTGGTGGCACACACCTTTAATCCCAGCACTCAGAAGGTAGAGGCAGGCAGATTTCTGTGAATTCAAAGCCAGCCTGGTCTACAGAGCGAGTTCCAGGATAGCCAGGGCTATACAAAGAAACCCTGTCTCAAAAAAAAAAAAACAAAAAAAAAAACAAAAAAAAAACCAAACAGAAAGATTACTATATTCCTATTAATTTATTAATTTTTTTGAGTCAGTGTCTCACTGTGTAATGTCCTGGAACTCGCTATACAGACCAGGCTGGCCTAGAACTCACAGAGATCTGTCTACCTCTGCTTCCCATGTGCTAGAATTAAAGGTATATGCCACCACTCCCGGCCTTAAGATTAATTTTTAAAAATATGTGTATGTGTGCCAGGAGTCATAGTGCACACCTTCAATCCCAGCACTTGGGAGGCAGAGGCAGGTGGAGCTCTGTGAGTTCAAGGCTACCCTGGTCTACAGAGAGAGTTCCAGGACAGCCTGGGCTATGTGGAGAGATCCTGTCTCAAAAATGTGTGTGTGCGTGCGCATGTGTGTATGTGTTTGAGGGGTCATGTGCATGTGATGTCAGACTCCTAGAACCAGGTTTACAGGCAGGGAACGCACCCGAGAAAGGTGTCAGGATCTGAACTCAGATCCTCTGTAAGGCAGCACACTTTCTTATCCTCTGAGCCACCTTCCCAGCCCCTAGTGTATTTCAGTTTCACACAATGCTAGCTTTCACTGTAACCCTTCATGCATGTACATGACATTTCAATCATACCATCCTTGTGAAGGGAACAATATTTTATTTATTTATTTATTAAATTTGGGCAGCAGAGGCAGGTGGGTTTCTGTGAACTTGAGGCTAGCCTGTCTACATAACAAATTTTAGGACAGCCAAGGCTATATAGACCCCATCTCAACAAAAACATTTTGACATTTATTACATGTATGTGTGTGCGCACTCACATGTGCTTGCATACATGTACCTGTGTACGTGTGCCATGGCAAACATTTGGAGGTCAGAGAACAATTGGTGTGATTCTTTTTTTCTCCATCACGTGATCCCAGGGATTACTTAACCTCAGTCCAGCAGGCGCCTCTACCGAGTCCTCTTGCCAGCCCAGAAGGCAGTACCTTAGCAGGGCAGCCTGTGCAAGGTGTTCCTCCAGACAGGTGCCTGAAGTCTACACATCTTCCTCCTCAGACCGGGGCGTGGTTCTGCTCAAGGTTCCTGAGCTGGAGGAAAGGCTGGGACTGAAGTAATTCTGTTCTGTTCTGTTCTGTTCTCTTCCCTTTACGCCAGGGTAAACAGAGGACACTCCACAGACCAAAGACTTCTCAGCTGCCTGTCCTGACAGTGCAGGGCTTCAGATGGTTCTGGAATGCACGGCTTTCAGATATCTGAAGATGAACTAAGTGTCCCTCTTGTGGGCATGTGGCAGGGCGCTCAGGAGGACCTGAAGAGGGAAGCTGCTTACATGTTCGTCATCTGTTGATGGGAGCTTCTGGGTGTTGCTGAATCAGTGAGATTGGGCAGCACTGAGCACATGGACCTGCATGCCCTGCGCTGGGAGCTGCACACGCACAGGCTGCTGCTCAGGGACCACAAACCCCAGCCACTTGTCTTTTCTCCAGGCGGAATGCCAGCTGGACCTGCTTCAGGAAGGTTTGCAATTGTGCATCCCGAATCAACAGCTGAGGGCTCCTCTGACAGGGAGGAGAAGAAAGGAAGGCACATGAGGAGACTTCAGCCCTGGAACTCACAATCCCTTCTGAGGGCTGGGACTAAAGGTGTGTGTTACCAAACCCAGCCTATCCTGTTGTTTTTTTGTTGTTGTTGTTTGTTTGCTTTCTTTCTTTCTTTCTTTCTTTTTCTTTTTCTCTCTCTCTTTCTTTTTTTAAGGATAATGTAAGGCAGGTAGATCTCTGTGAGTTCAAGGCCAGCCTGCTCTGCAAGAGCCAGTTCCAGGAGAGCAAGGACTGTTACACAGAGAAACCTTGTCTAAAAAAAAAACAAAAACAAATCAACCAAACAAAAAAGGATAATGTGTTTGTGTGTTATTAGTGACATTAAATTTTTCACCTGTAGAGCCAGGCAGTGGTGGTGCGCGACTTTAATCCCGGCACTCCAGAGGCAGAGGTAGGTAGATCTCTGTGAGTGTTATGTTGTGAAACTCCATCTCAGAGAAGAAAAATAAAAATCAAAATAGCCTCAGGATATTCGACTCAGTGAGTAAGACACCCTGGAAGCATAAGGAGCATAGTTGGTTCCCTAGATCTAGCTATGCCCCAGGGTCCACTTGTGAGCTCAGTGCTGGGGAGGCGGGGACAGGAGCATCCCTGGCCATCACTGACTGGCCAGCCTGATTGGCGAGCTTCTGGCCAATGAGAGACTGTGTCTCAAATGATGTGGATGCTATTTCTGAGGATTACACCTGAGGGTGTCCGCCAGCCTCCACATGCCTTTACACACTCACACCTGCACACACAAGTGCAAAAAAAAAGTTTTAAATTTAAGAAAACAGCTAGGTGTGTAACCCCAGCATTTGGGAGGCTGCTGCAGAAAGAGGAGAACTAAGCCAGCCTGGGCTACGTAACTAGACCCTATCTGAACTAACAAAGATACGTAAAAGAAGGGGGGGTTATTAATTAGGGACACAAACCTTGGGGTGGTGGCTTACATCTCCTGGATAAAAAGAACAAGACATTCTCTGCGATTCCCCAAGGAAGTTTCCAGAAATCACAAAGTAGATTGGCCATATCAATTAGGGAGCATGTGGTAGCAGGAGGCCCCCAGAGTCTCTTGAAACAGATTGGAAGGAGTTAACTGAGGAGCTTTCTAGAAGAGTGGAAATGACCAATAGCCTGTCTTTTTGCTGCTTACAAGTGTCCAAACTTGTTGAGATGTTCCAATGAGAACTGTTTGACTGTTAGACCTTTAAGAAGTCAGAGTCAGGCTGGGTGGTGGTGGCGCACACCTTTAAGCCCAGCACTTTGGAGGCAGAGGCAGGCAGTTCTCTGAGTTCGGGGCCAACCTGGTCTACAGAGTGAGTTGCAGGACAGCCAGGGCTACACAGAGAAACCCTGTCTCAAACAAACAAACAAACAAAAAAAACCCAAACCAAAACTCCTGACCCTGTTGCCAGAGAAATGGCCCTGTGGTCAATAGCGCTCCTTCTGCTGCCTGTCTCTGTAGGAGTTCCCTTCCTTCCTTCCAGGGCTTTAACATCTGCTGCTGTGTTTTCCTAACAATTTCCAGGCTTTACTCCTCTCGGCTGTGCCGGCAGAATTTCCCCTAAAGTCCTGTAAGACAGGCCGCCCCTGCACATCCTCATCACATGCTAATTACTGTCGAGTTAGGAACAAATTCCAAATTCACTCAAGGGTTTCCTGTCTTCTAAATAAATAAACGTAAAACATAAGGCAAAACAACCTCATAGTTAAAACTTGACCGAATGTATACTAGTGTCTACAACTTTTCCCTTAAGAAAATTCTGTATGCTTTTTCCTTAGTTTGGTAGTGGTGGGGATCAAACCTGGTTCTTTGCATTCTAGGCAAGTACTCTGCCTCTGAGCCAGACCATCAACATAAGATTCACACACACACACACACACACACACACACACACACACACACACACACACACACACACACACAGCGGGCTGGGGCTAGTTTACAGAAGCACTAGCTGTGGTTGTCTGTGTGAGGGGCCACAGAGGAACAGCCTATGTTAGTCACTCTTAATTATCTTGTGTATGTGAACGTGTGCACGCATCCAAATCATAGTATACATGTGAAAATCGGAGGATAACCTGTGGAAGTCAGGTCTCTTCTTCTAGCTTAGAGGATCCAGGGATCAAACTCAGGTCCTTAGGCTTGACAGCAAGAGACTTTATCCACTGAGCCATTTCACTTTTAATTTTATCCCCCCCCCCCCCCCCCTTAGACAGAGCTTCTCTGTGTAGCCTGGCTGTCCTGGAACCTGCTCTGTAGACAGGCTGGCCTTGAACTCACAGAGATCTGTCTGCTTTTGCCTCCCAAGTGCTGGGATTAAAGCCATATGCTGCCATGCCCAGCTTTATTTTATTTTTGAAGACCTGGAACTCAGTCTTTATCCCAGACTGACCTCGAGGTGATGCTCCTGCCTCAGCCTCCTGAGTGCTGGCACGATAGACCACAGCCCCACACCCTCTAGCTTTGTACTGTTTTAGTTATTTGAATGCTATCTTTGCGTCCATTGTTATTTGGCAGCGCTGGTGACAATCTCGGGCCTCACACCTGCTCAGCATATGCTATTGAGTTAGACCCCAGTCCTCTCTTCAGTCTTTATGTGGGATGCATTCATTCTGAAATTTAGCATTTTGGAGCGGCAGGGGTTGAGACGCAGTCTTGCTATGTACCCCTGGCTGGCCTCAAACTGTGGAGTCATGAGCCTCCTGCCTTAACCTTTGAGTGCTAGAATTACAGGCAAGAATCACTACCTACAATTGAAGGTTTTTATGTTCTTTTTAAGGAAATTTTTACATTTATGTATTGTGTGTGTGCACATGCATGCGAGCCTGTGTGCACACTGAGGCACAGGTGTAGCAGTCAGAAAACCACTTTTGCTAGTTGGGTCTCCTGTCATGTGACTCTTGGGGATTGAACTTGGGTCCTCAGGTTTGGTGGTGAACGCCTTTACCTGCTGAGCCAGCTCACCCGCCCTGTGTTATTGTTTCCGTTTTTCAAATTCTAAGATTTAGTTTATTCTACATATCTAACTTTCCTGTTGACCTTCACAGGACTAGAAATTAAGCAGGCTCCGTGAACTAGAACGTTCCTATCCACCAGGAGGCGGTTTGCAGCCCAGTAGGGAACACGCAAGCTCCAAGAGCAAAGCCTGCTATGCCCAGATCGCCATTCCCAGTGGACAAGCCAGTTTAGGAGCGCATTCTCAGCTCTGGGAGGCGTCCAGTCTTGCAGATGGACAGGCCCTGCCTCTGTGTGGCCTTAAGAAAGTTATTTATGGAGGATGGAGACAGCGCTGGGCAGATGAAAGGTTGGGCTGTAAAGGAAAACAGGGGCTTGGAGGGGCAGGTTTCTCTCTATAGCAGCGACTCTCCCCAGAAGATAAATCGTCCTGGACCATTAAACCTTCAGAGGAATGCTTGTAAACCTCCCTTGACTCTCGGAGAGCACACGGTCTCCCCAGTGCCCATGTGCTGAGGGGGCTCATGGCCTTGCCCCAGTCACCACCTTGGCACAGTCTTAGCCTCCTGGGGCCCTGACCTGGGATACTGAAGCGGGAAATCACTTTCAAAGTCATCGGTTTTGATGGCCAGCTGTCCCTGTTTGCCCAGGATGGAGAGTTTTCCTGGCACAGGCAATGGCGAGTGTCCCAAGCATAACCAGGAGAGACCCTGTCACTGTCTCTGTACAGTTTGGAGAGGATGGGATTTCAGAGTGGTCTTTTCATATCTAGTACCATTTGTCAAGGCCTGCTGTGTGCCAGATGCCAGGTTTTTTGTTTTGTTTTGTTTTGGTTTGGTTTTTTGAGATAGGATTTCTGTGTCACAGTTCTGTCTTGGAACTAGCTCTGTAGACCAGGCTGGCTTCGAACTCACAGAGATCCTCCTGCCTCTGCCTCCCAAGTGCATATGCCACCATTGCCTGGCAGCTCTCAGTTTTTTAAATTTTAAAATTGTATTGATTTAGGGCCTAGCTCTGGTGGTATACAGTTTTAACTCTAGCACTCCACTCAAGAGACAGAAGCAGGTGGATCTCTGTGAGTTCAAGACCAGCCTAGAGCGAGTTCTAGGAACCCTAGAGAGACCCTCCTGTTTCCTACTTCCCCCTAATTGCATTGGTTTATGATTGGGGCTATGCAGGCCATGCATGCATGTAGGGGTCAAAGACAATTTGTGGGGGTCTGTGCTCTTCTTCTGCCATGTGAGTTACTGGGGTGAACTTAGATCTCCAGGCTTGGCAGCCAATATCCTTACCCACGGCTCCTCCTTGCCAGCTCAAAGTCAGCTCTTTATTTAGTCTTTCTCATTTAATTCTCACAGCCTTATGGGCTTGGCACCATTGCAGTGCTGGGGGTTAGATGGGCACCCTGGTCCTGCTAGGGTTTGGTGCTAGCACTAACTCATGCTTGGCAGGTGGAGAAACTGAAGACAGCTACATCTTACATATCCTCTGCATTACCTTGGCCCCTGAGCTCCAAAGCTCTCCCCTCCCCCATGCCTCTCCTCTCTCTAGGGAGAGAGGTCAGGGCCTCACAAGGCCACTGGTCAATCACTGACCACGGGGTCACACCTTTCCCAGCACTCAGGAGGCAGGACAGGTGGATCTCTGTGAGTTCAAGGCCATCCTGGTCTATGTAGAAAGGTCTAGATCAACTACGGCTAGACAGAGAAACTATGTCTTGAAAAATGAAACAAAACAAAAAATGTCTCCTACTCAAACTGAAACTTGAGGGGGGCTTCTAGGAAGCTCCCTACAAAAGGGGACTTTGGAATTAGGCGTGGTGGCTTAAGCCTGTAATCTCCTGGGAGGCTGAGGCAGAGGAACTGCTGTGAGTTCCAGGCTCACAGGAGCTGTAGTGTAAGTTCCTGTCTCTAAAAGGAAAATGAAATAATAAAATAAAATTAAGGGATGGAGGGAGGACTTTGGGACCAGTAGTGAATATATGTTTTTGTTAACCTTGGTGACAGCAGACTCCCAACAATCTGCAGCTCACCTGCCCTTGCCCACTGAGAAACCAAGGCTAATTTCCCCTAAGTCTCTGAGAGCCCCTTCCTCACCTGGCAGAGGGAACCCATGTCTGAGGCTGGACAAACCCAGCCCTGCTTGCCTGATTACTTGGAACTACCAGAAACAGAAAGAAGTGAGACCCCACTCCCCCAAACTCAGGGTAACTCCAGTTCAGAGAAGGAACCCAGGACCAAGTGCAATGCTACATGTGGCTAGCCCCAGCCCTGGAGAGGCAGAGGCAAGAGAATTGCTGTAAGTTTGAGCTCAGTCTGATCTGCATAGTGAGACCCTGTCTCAAAAGATTAAAAAAAAAAAAAAAAAGAAGGTGTGGGTATGGGGTGTAGCTCAGAAGGTACAGTACTTGTCTAGTAAGATACTAGGTTCAGTCCCTGTACTGAATAAACTAGGGTTGGCAACAGGATTGAAACCCCAGGGGAGGTAGAGGTAGGAGGATGTGCGCCAATGAAGGAAGAGGAGGAGGAGGAAGAAGAAGGCAGTAGAAGGAAGGAAGGAAGGAAGGAAGGAAGGAAGGAAGGAAGGAAGGAAGGAAGGAAAGGAAAGGAAAGGAAGGGAGGGAAGAAGGGAGGGAAGAAGGGAGGGAGAGAGAAAGAAGGAAAGGAAGGGAGGGAGGGAAGAGGAAGGGAGATCCTGCCTCAAAAGTAGGTAGACAAATAAATCCATTTGGTCCCAGATGTATAAGTAACATCCTGGAGATCTGTGTTGGGATCAGAAAGAGAAAGTTCCAGGTGGTGACACCACAGAATAAGGACAATGGGTCTCACAGGGTGTGTGTGTGTGTGTGTGTGTGTGTGTGTGTGTGTTCTCCCCCCTCCCCCTATAGAAGCTAAAGGTCCATTAGCAGGAGAGCTGGTGTCCCACCAGGGGACCCAGCAAACCAGCAACCTGTCATCATGGACATTTTAATGTATTCCCCAAGGCTGTGGCTCCTGGGGCATTTCCATTTTATGACATCTTTTTATACTCCAGAGGAGAGGATTCTGAATAAAAATGCTTTTTATTATTAGCATTTGGTTTAAGAACATCCTTCATGAGGTGTTGACTCATCCCACGCCCCACTGTGGAGGAAGCAGAGAGATCACAAGGTCCTGAAAAGCCTTGAGGCCATTTGTGATGCTGGCTGTCCTGTCCTCCCCCTTCCTGATGCTCAGCTTTCAGGAACATCTTCAGTGGGGCGCTTCCTGCAATTTCCATATCCAAACTGCCCAGCCTCATCAGCCTGGAACCTTAGGAAAGGCGGGCAAAGCGGCTTTCCCCTGAGAACTGTAGGTGGTGAACCCCCAAACTATTCCCTTTTCCATTAAGTTCCCACAGACATCTGACCCCTAAAAGTTGTTTGCCTTTCTTTCCTGACTGGTGAGGAATTTAACAGTGTGTGTGTGTGTGTGTGTGTGTGTGTGTGTAGGGGGAACAACTCAAAGAAACCAAAACAAAGCAAAAAGCTGGGCCACTTTGGCCTCTCAGCAGGGAACTGTAGTGTTCCTGAACAAATATTGGGATATTTTTCTGGAGGGCCACAAGTCACTGACCCTCTTGAAACAGACCCAAGTGAAGGCTGGGGGATTTAAGATTGTGGCCCATCAGAGATGGCACTGAGGTCAGGTGGGTTCTATGGATACCTTGTAGCTAACAGTCAAACTCACCAAAGCCTGACTAGGCAGAGGCTGGGTCAGAGGGTCTGGTAGGTTGCTAAGGAACAAATCCGCAGACACAAAGTTTCTGTTGGGGTTAAGTTCAGAGATGTATCCTCACACTGAGACCCAGGGCAGGTCCTCTGGGCAGGTCCTTCTGTGCACTGGCCACTTCAGAACAGAATAAAGCAGTCAATGTAAATCTATTCCTAGATTGCCAATAAGAACCTGGGGTCTCATAAAAAACTGCAGCTTGAAATAAATCCATTTACTCCATCATGGCCTTCTCTGACCACCACTCTGGTCTCTGCCTCCTTTTAAAGCAGTGGTTCTCAGCCTTCCTAACTCTGTGACCCTTTAATATGGTTCCTCACGTTGTGCTGACCCGACCATAAAATTATTTTTGTTGCTACTTCATAGCTGTAATTTTGCGACTGTTACGAATTGTAATATAAATACTTATGTTTCCCAATGATCTCAGGAGACCCCTGTGAAAGGGTCATCTGGGTCATCTGACTCCTAAATGGGTTGAGACCCACAGCTTGAACATTGCTGTTTTCAAAGGCCCACCTGCTGCCACACCCAATGCCCTCAGTTCTGTCTCTGAACCCACATCTTGGAAGGAGAGAAGCAGCTCCTGCAAGATGTCCTCTGACCTCCACATGGGCACTGCGGTGTGTGCACACATAGGCATACAATTAATTGATAAATCAGAAAAGGTGATTGCTGCCAAGCCCAAGCCAGAGGACCTTAATTTGATCCCTGGTCCCATTTGATGAAAGTCAAGAACTGTGTGGTGTTTTGAACGGGTTTGGCCCCCATTGATTTCACGTGTTTGAATGTTTGGCCCATAGGAAGTGACACTATTAGGAGGTGTGGCCTTGTTGGAGTAGGAATGGCTTTGTTGGAGGAAGTGTGCCACTGTGGAGGTGGGCTTTGAGATGTCATATATCCTCAAGCCAAGGGTGACAATCTTTCCTTCTGCGGCCTTCAGTTCCTTCTCCAGCATGGTGTCTGCCTGTGTGCAACCACGGTAATAGTGGGTTAATCCTCTGGAATTTTAAATCACCCCAACTAAATGTTTTCCTTTATAAGAGTTGCATGGAGAAACCCTGTCTTGAAAATCAAAAAAAAAAAAAAAAAAGAGTTGCATGGTTGGGCTGGAGAGATGGGCTCAGTGGTTAAGAGCACTGACTGCTCTTCCAAGGGACCTGGGTTCAATTTCCAGCATCCACATGGTAGAACACAACTGTCTATAACTTCAGTTCCAGGGAATCTGATTCCTTTACACACATTCAGGTAAAACGAAGAAGGAGAAGGAGGAGGAGGAGGAGGAGGAGGAGGAGGAGGAGGAGGAGGAGAAGGAGAAGAAGCAGAAGAAGAAGAAGAAGAGGAAGGAGAAGAAGAAGGAGGAGGAGGAGGAGAAGAAGAAGAAGAAGAAGAAGAAGAAGAAGAAGAAGAAGAAGAAGAAGAAGAAGAAGAAGAAGAAGTAGTAGTAGTAGTAGTAATAGTAGTAGTAATAGTAGTAGTTGTTGTTGCCATGGCCATAGTGTCTTTTCACAGCAATAAGCGCCCTAAGGAAGACAGACTGCTTCCAAAGAGTTGTCCTCTGACCGCTGTACATGTGATGTACACCTGTCCATACGCACCCTCATGAAAAATATATCAGTAAAAGAATTAAAGTATACCACTTATAATATCAAATACAGATTCTTAATTAAGCCCCATAATAGAATATTAGATGACTCTTTTTTCATGGCTATTAAATGTAGCATGACTAATAAAAACCCAGAGACAGAGATATTGGGGTTCAAGCTGAAGATCAGAAAAGCAAAGCAGCCAAGCCACTAGAGAAGTCTTACCTCTACCAAGGCTGGGTGGGTGACTGCAGACTGAGACAGAGAGTCATCTGCCTCTGTCTCCCTAATCCTGGGATTAAAGGTGTATGACACCACTGTCTGGCTTCTAGTGGCTTGATTTTACCTTCTGATCTTCAGATAATTTATTAAAACATAAATAAAAAATTATAACTAAAATTTTGATGTTGTTGCTTTTGAGATAGGGGTGCTTCAGGACAATGCTCTTGTATACTGTAAAGATTTGTCATGTATATTGGTTTAATAAAATGCTGATTGGTAGTAGCCAGACATGAAGTATAAGGTGGAGCAATCAGACTAGAAGAATTGTGGGAAGAGGAAAGGCAGAGACAGACACAGGGGAAACAAGATAAGAATGGCTTACTGAGAAAAGATACCAAGTCACGTGGCTAAACATAAATAAGAATTATGGGTTAAAGTTGCAAAAGCTAGTTAGTAATAATCCTGAGCTAATAGGCCAAACAGTTTGTAATTAATATAAGCCTCTGTGTGTTTCTTTGGGACTGAACAGCTGCAGACCAGATGGGACAGAAACTTCTGTATACACAAGGGCTTATGTAAGCCCGGTTGGCCTCAAACTCATTATGTAGCTAAGGCCTTCCTTGAGTCCCTAGAATGGCACTCTGTGTAATCAATGATAACCTTGAGCCCCTATCCTTCCTGTCTCTGTGCTAGGATGGCAGGCTGGCACCGGCATATTTACCTTAAGTTGTCATGGCAACATTTCACACTCCCATTTGGTGAACTATTTTTATGTAATTTGAAAACAGATATTTATGTTTCCATGCAGCAAAACAAACATCTTTTTTTTAAAATATTTATTTATTTATTTATTTATTTATTTATTATGTATACAATGTTCTGTCTGTGTGTATTCCTGAAGGCCAGAAGAGGGCACCAGACCTCATTACAGATGGTTGTGAGCCACCATGTGGTTGCTGGGAATTGAACTCAGGACCTTTGGAAGAGCAGGCAATGCTCTTAACCACTGAGCCATCTCTCCAGCCCAAAACAAACATCTTTGAGGAAAAAAAATTTTAAGAATTATATATTTTTGTCCTATGAGATTTTAGAATCTGAAGCCAAGTGGTGGTGGCATAGGCCTTAAATCCCAGCACTTGGGAGGCAGAGGCAGACAGATCTCTACGAGTTTGAGGCCAGCCTGGTCTACAGGGCAGGTTTCAGGACAGTCAGAGCTACACAGAGAACCCTGTCTCGAAAAACAAACACAAAAATTTTTTTTTAAAAGATTTAATAATCTGGGACTGGAGAGATGACTCAGTGGTTAAGAGCACTGACTGCTCTTCCAGAGGACCTGGGTTCAATTCCCAGCACCTACATAGCAGCTCACAACTGTCTGAAGATCCAGTTGCAGGGGATCTGACACCTTCACACCAATGCACATAAAATAAAGTTAAATAAACCATAAAAATATTTTTTAAAAAAGATGTAATAATCTGGATAGTTCTAGACTCAGTGGCATGTAAACTGTATCTTTAAGTTTCTGGATCCACTTGGAAGTGTTGTGGGGACCCTCCAGAAAGCTTTGCCTTGTGTGATACTGAGCTATCATTTGTCACTGACCCCCCAATATCCAAAACGAAAATGATCCTTCATGGCCCTGATTGTTAAATTCTCTCTCTCTCTCTCTCTCTGTTTGCTTTTTGTTTTTCGAGACAGGGTTTCTCTGGGTAACAGCCCTGGCTGTCCTGGGACTTGCTCTGTAGACCAAGCTGGCCTTTAACTCAGAGACCCACCTGCCGCTGCCTCCTGAGTGCTGGGATTAAAGGCAAGCGCTGCATCACCTGACTTGAATTCTCATTGTTTACTTTCACTGTGCGTGAAGGATGTAGAAACAATGGGCTAGTGTCATTTTGCCTATGACATAATTTGCACACTTTACATTTGAGTGAAATGGGTGAGAAGCCCGCATCTCACTCAGACGGGGTAAATGACTTTCGGCATCACATAGTCTGTAAAGAGCAAAGTGGGGATTTGAACCCAGGAATGTCTGACTGTGAACCATCAAAGCTCCTGCGACCTTCCAAGACTGCCTAAGCAAAGCTGACAATAGGCTGTAAAACTATCTTGAAAAGGGGGGGGGGTATGTGGTTGGAACAGCAGAGATTTTTTTTAGCAGTGGCTAATTAAACAACCTGATTTGAGAGAGATGAGACTGAGAGCCCAGCTCGGGTCATAAACCAGCAAAGAGATTTTAGATGAGAAGAAAGGCCTCCAGCTGCTCCCAAGGTCCCCACAGTGTGTGGGCAATCACTCAGACTCAAGAGCCAGAAGCCAGAGCCTGGAGAGCGCCACCCCTCCATAGCCAGAGCCCTGCAGGGGTGCAAACCTCTATGCTGGTTTCTACCTCTATAAAGTGGAGGTGACTACGTGCTTACAGAAGTATTAGATTAGCTTAGGACATGACACACTGAAAGGCGCTTGACACACGGTGGCTTCTAAATGATCACAAACCTGGCTGCGGCTGCCATTCCTTAAAAGGGTGCTGTTTTGAGTGGATGAACTGGACATATGAAGAAATCCATGAGTCAAGTTTCATCTTTACCTCTTGATAAATGATTAATGATGAACAAACCTCCACGTGTTATTTTCCCTTCCTTCCTTTTGACAGGGTCTCACTACGAATCCCAGGCTGGCCTTGAACTCATGACCCTTCTACCTCAGTCTCCTAAATGCTGGGATTTGTGGCATGAACCACCTGGCTTGCCTGAGTTATTTGCAAAAGTGATGTATCTGCTTTTTCAATGTCCTGATTAATACCTTTTCAAAGCTTGTGTGTGTTTAAGAGGTTACTAGTATTTGAAGCATATAAAGACCCCTTTCTTTCCCCTTAGCCACTGTCTTCTAAGACAAATAACACAATTGAGGGGCTGGAGAGATGGCTCAGCAGTTAAAAACTCTGACTGCTCTTCCAGAGGATCCAGGTTCAATTCCCAGCTCCCACCTGGCAACTCACAACTGTCTGTAACTCCAGTTCCAAGGGATCCAACATCCTCATATAGACATATATACAGGCAAAACACCAATGCACATAAAATAAAAATAAACAAATCATAAAAAAGACACCTAATGCCAGGTGGTGGTGGTGCATGCCTTTAATCCCAGCACTCGGAGGCAGAGGCAGGCAGATCTGTGAGTTTGAGGCCAGCCTGGTCTACAAGAGCTAGTTCTAGGCTCCAAAGCTACGGAGAAACCCCATCTTGAAAAACCAAAAACCAAAAAAAAAGAAGATACCTAAAAGGGGCATCTGCAATCAAAATGGGCACACCTGAACAGACGTCAGCTCGGAGAAGAGAACTGATTGCCAGCTCAGCATCCTTAGTCATCTGGGTCTGGAAACCACAGCTGCAGTGAGTTACCACTTCCTACCTCCCAGTGAGTGGGGTTTTATTGAACAAAAGGGGCCCAGGAGATGGCTAAGAGCATTTGCAATGCGAGCAGGAACCTGAGTTCAGATCCTCACACCACATATAAAGGTGGGTGAGACTGTGCTCCCTGCTACCCAGCATTGATTGTGGGATGTTGGGTGTGAGGTCACTATAGGAAGATAGTTAGGGCTCCAGGTTCAAAGTGTCTGTGTCAAAGAGCAAGTCAAAGGAAGATGGTGTAAGACACCGGACGTCTTCTTCTGGTCTCTGCATCACACAGGCACATGTATCCAGACAGATGTGTACATCTAACACACACACACACACACACACACACACACACACACACACACACACACGCCACTCCTCCCCATGCCCCAAAGAAGCCATTAACAACTGTCAGTAAGGATGGAAAGACACCAAGATACTCAAATATTGCTGGTGGGACAGTAAATAACAAAACCCTTTTGGAAAATAGGCAATTTCTCAAAGTATTAAACATGTAATTTCCATTTGGCCCAGTTATTCTATAGTCAGACACTCGCATACAACGAGAGAAGTAAAGATACATCCACCCCAGAAGTCTGCACAAATGTTTAGAGCAACATCATCCCTGAGAGTAAAAAGCGGACATAACACATAGATACGTAAACTATTATGCCAAACAATGGAATATTATTCAGCCAAGAAAGGGATGCAGGATGGTGAACTGACCCCGTGTATGAAGGCACTTGTGGCGCAAGCCTGGCTCCTGGTGTTGGATTCGTTGGATCCTACGTAAAGATGAAAGGAGAGACCTGATTCCACAACATTGTCCCCTGACCTCTACCTATGTGTCACACACATCTCGTGTGCACACACGCAATAATACATAAATAAATACATAAACAAACAAAAACTTAAAGTCAGCATCATGGGACGTTCTGTTCACAGAGCAGACTTAGGGCAGAGGTTCTCCAGGGTATCTGGGAATCCCTGCAGGTGGTCTTTACAACCTGGGATGCAGCAGTCCGATGGTGGACAGAGGATGAGGAAGCTGCTAAAGACCCCATAGATGGCCGGCCATTCACAGCATAGGAATACCTGGCCCCAAAGTACTTGGTGCTGAGGCTTGGAAACACTGCCAGGAAGGATGGGTGCAGGGGTCGGGGGCTGGAAGGGTGGAGTGGAAGGGGCGAATGTTTCTGATAGTGGGATGCCATATTCCTTGAGATTTGGATGGGTTCAGTTACTGACTGGCTCTGGTCCATGTGTCCTGACTGCCTGCCACTCTGTGGAGACTGTCCCTACATTGACTGTGCATCAAGATAAGCAGATGGTTGTTCCAAGACTTGGGGGTATGGCGGGTATGTGTGTGTGTGTGTGTGTGTGGAGTCCAAGGTCAAGTGTCTGTAAACTAAGGAAATGAAGGGGGACACAACTGCCCAAAACTAAAAAGGACTTTACACCTTTTTTGTTGTTTTTCTGTTTTTTTTTTTTTTTTGTTTGTTTGTTTTTGTTTTTTCAAGACAGGGTTTCTCTGTAGCTTTGGAGCCAGTCCTGGAACTTGCTCTTGTAGACCAAGCTGGCCTCGAATTTACAGAGATCTGCCTGCCTCTGCCTCCTGAGTGCTGGGATTAAAGGTGTGCACCACCACCCAGCTATACTTTAAAAAAACTTTTTTTTAAAGAAACAACAAACATGGGAGCTGGAGAAATGATACAGAGATTAAGAGCACTGGCTGCTCTTCCAAAGGACCAGGGTTCAATTTCCAACACCTACATGGTGGCTCATAACCATCTGTAACTCCTGTTCCAGGGAAATCTGATGCCCTCTTCTGGTCTTCTCTGGCACTGTATACACATGGTGCCCAGATGGACTTGCAAACACTCAAACAAATCTTGAAAGAAGGGTGACCTGACATGAAGGTGGGAGGGGGCCTTGGGGTAGGCCCCAGGGGCCTGGGCAAGGTTGAGCAATATACATTGTATATATGTATGAAAGAATAAACAAACACATCTATTTTTGAAACAGGATCTGACTTTAATTTTATTCTAAAAATAAGAAGATAAAAGGAGGAAAAGGAAGCCAGGTATGCTGGGAGGTGCTTGGGAGACAAAGACAGGAATCTGAATTTGAGACCAGTTTTGGCTACACAGAGAGACCTTATATTTTAAAAAACAACCCAAACTATCAAAATAAAACAGAAAAAAGGTAATATTTTCTGTCAGGAAGTTCACATTTCAGTGTCAGGAAGGAAACTGCCACTGGGGTTTGGCCTCCAGTGCTGTTTACACACCCAGTGGTCTTGACTGTTCTCGGGCAGATGCAGAGCTGGGGTGGGGTGGAGATTTTGGGGGTAGGGAATGGTGTAAATGGAGACTGATCGTGTCTGGTGCCCAGACCCAAATCATCACACAGAAATGTTATTAATTACAACGTTGTTTGGCCAATAGCTTAGGCGTGTTTGTAGCTAGCTCTTATATCTTAAATTAACCCATTTCTATTAATCTGTGTATTGCCACGAGGCTGTGACTTACCAGAATGGTTCCAGGTGGCATCTTTCTCCTTTGGCAGCTACATGGTGTCTCTGTGACTCTGTGCACTCTCTCTCTCCATCTCTTCCAGCCTGGTTATATTCTGCCCTGCTATGGGCCAAAGCAGCTTCTTTATTATCCGATGATAATAAAAACATATTCACAGCATACAAAGGGGAATCTCACATCAGGATGGTGGTGGTGGTGGTATCTCTGCACAGAAGCCATCTGACCCACAAGGCCATAAATGCTGTTGGCCATTGGTTCTCTTGTGGAAAGAATTTGCTCCCTCTGCTCTGGAGAAAAAAGATGTTAGTGAATTTCAGGCCCTGTTACACCCATCATTCACTGGTGTTTTGCCTGCATGTGTGTCTGTGTGAAGGTGTCAGATCTTGGAGTTAAGGACAGTTGTGAACTGTTATGTGGGTGCTGAGAATTGAACCCAGGTCCTCCAGAAGAGCAGTCAGTGCTCGTAACAGCTGAAATATTTCTCTAGCCCTTCCTGATCCCCCACCCCCCCGCCTTTTTTTCTGGCCTTTGAGAGTCTTTAGCCAGGGTGTCCTAGAACTCATTCTGTAGTGCAGGCTGGCCTCAGATATGCAGCGATCATCTTGCCCTTGTCTCTGCGATGGCAGGCCTTCACCGCCACGCTTGACTGTTGGTTTTTTTGTTTTAAGACATGGTCTCTCTAAATATCCCTGGCTGTCCTGGAATTCAGTAGACCAGGCTGGCCTCAAACTCAGAGAGATCTGCCTGCCTCTGCCTCCCAAGCGTTTGGATTCAAGGCCTGCGCCACCACAGCCAGCTTCTCGGCCCTTTAATTTTCTTTGAAAGCTCATCGTTACCTGAACTATTTCCATGTGTGGACTGAGGCACACTGGCCAAGGTGGGACCTTCTTAGAGAACCTGGGGCATCGGATCAGCCATGTTGAGAGCTTGTGGGAAAGCTCTCCTCAGGGGATATAGGTAAGGAAGCCCCACGGTCCGTGATTTCAGGGAGTATGAAAATAAACGGGGGTGGGCAGGATCCTTCTCTCAGTTTCTAGCACAGATCCGACAGCGACTGAACGCGTGTCTCTACTCGTTTAATGCTTAACTTCATGACCTCGCAGGAATCACTGCGTCCCAAGCAAATTTACTCAGCTCTCTGCCTTTATTTGCTGACTGTGAGTCTGGCTGACAGCCACACTGTTCTACAACAGATAGACAAGCGGAAGGGGAGGATAGGAGTACAGTTTGGCCAGGGAAAACAGACTTTGTTTTTTTAATTTTTTTTGAGACAGGATCCCACTGTGTAGATCTGGCTGACCTGGAATTCCCTATGTAGACCAGGCTAGCCTCAAACTCACCAGTCTGCCTGCCTCTGTCTCCCCCACGCTAGAGGATTGACAACATCTATTTGTACTGTTTATTCATCTAGACAGAGTCTCCTGTATCGTTCGCTGATCACGATGTTCTGTGTAGCTAAGGATGACCTTGAGCGGTTACTCTTTTGGCCCTCATACTACACACCTGGCTTGTGCTGTTCTGGGGATTAAAACCAGGGCTTCAGGTATGTTAGGTAAGCATGTTACTCTAGCTTATTTCATGATTATTATTAATTAATTAATTATTTTTTCCGGAAAAGATTTCTCCGTGTAGCCTTGACTGTTCTGGAGCTCACTTTGTAGACCAGGCTGGCCTGGAACTCAGAGATCCACCTGCTTCTGCTGCCCCAGTGCCGAGATTAAAGGTGTGCACCACCACTACCCAGCTTATTTTTATTATTATTTAAATATTTATTTATTATGTATACAATATTCTGTCTGTGTGTATGCCTGCTGGCCAGAAGAAGGGCACCAGACCTCATTACAGATGGTTGTGAGCCACCATGTGGTTGCTGGGAATTGAACTCAGGACCTTTGGAAGAGCAGGCGATGCTCTTAACGTCTGAACCATCTCTCCAGCCCTTTTTATTATTTTTTGAGACAGGATTTCACTGTGTATCTCTTGTTGGCCTAGAACGGACTATGTAGACCAAACTGGCCTCAAACTCACAAAGTTCTGAACGCTGAGATTAAAATCGAGCGTCGTCATGCCTGGTTTCACCTGCTTTTTAAATCCTCTGCACCTCCGACAGTGAATCCTGCAGCATCTCCAGGGACCGAATGAGCATCCTCAGATGTCCGCAGTGGTGAAGAAGTGCTGAGGGTAAGTGTGATGCCCTGCCAATGGTGAGGGGGCTGGAGAGATGGCTCGGTGGTTAAGAGCACTTTGTGCTCTTAAAAGGCCGGAGTATGGCTGGAGTGTGGCTCCCAGCACTGATATGGTGGCTCACAACCACGAGTGACTCCAGCTCTAGGGAATCCAAAGACCTTTTCTGCCCTCTCCAGGCACCTATGCATGCACACCAGACACACAGGCACACACAACTATACAGAAATAAAAATGAAAGTAAATCTAGGCTGAATAACACCAAACAGGAAGTAGACAACCTTAGACAACTTGGGACCTTGGAGAGTGATCCCAGCCAACAGCAAACATTTCCAGTCCTTTCTAGGGAAAGCCCCAGCCTGTGCTGCTGCACCCGGTAGGAAAAAAAATTAGGGTGTCAAAGAACTCGCCTCAAAAGTGAACAAGGAGGAGCACCAGGCCAGAATACAGCTTGTTAGCAGTTCCCTAAACCAGCTTATCAAAGTGGCTTCCTTCCCAGATATCTAATTATCTGATCTAACCAGCTGATACCGCTTATCTTCCCTGGAGACTGAGGCGCCTGTACCACCCCACCCTGAGCATCCTCCCTCATCTTCAGATCTTTACACAGGGGAAACAGTCACAGCTCCCAGCTTCTGCATTCATGGAATTTCCTTTCACAACCAAGGTAAGTGTGGTCGCCCTAGAAAGGGTGAGCGAGGAGATTAAAACATCCTTGAGAAGGGTAGAAGCAGCGTCCGTCCAAGTGGCCTGGAAGTAGTTTATTCTGGTTAAAACAGTTGAGAGGGAAACACACACACACACACACACACACACACACACACACACACACACACACACGAGCATCTGATGATTGATGGGAGTTGTGAAATTCCCATTTCAGCCACTGAGGGGAAGGCTTCGGAGCTGATGAATGAGCTTGCTGGGGAGCACATGCTTAGCATGCGTGAGGCTCTATCTTTGAGCCTTAGTACCCCAAAGACAAAAACAGGGCCAGCAAGATGGCTCAGTGGGTAGAAGGTCTGCCACCAAGCCAGATGACCTGAGTTCAATCCCTGGGACCTACATGGTGGAAGAGGAGAACTAGCTCCAAGCTGTCCTCTGCACCAAGAC